>NW_022196905.1:61985116-62024289 GCF_008632895.1 Mastomys coucha | reverse complement strand
CAATTATATGGTCAATTTTGGAAAAGGTACCATGAGGTGCTGAGAAGAAGGTATATCCTTTTGTTATAAATCTTGATCAATGAATCCATAATCATACTTTCTTATTGAAAATAATGATGTTTTGCATCACTGTATTTATTTTCCTAGTGAGTATTCAAAGTGTGTGAGAAGAAAAATGGTATCAATGTGCTTGTTTCTATAAGTGGGAAGAGGTGCTTTTATGATTTCCTGGGGGTGGTGTTCAGAATCTTAAGTATCTAAACCTAATGTCTACTTACTTACTAACAGCATCACACCTAAATAAGCAGTTTGTCCTCTGCTTAGGTTTTATCACGTGGATGACAAACATTTTAATGTCCTGGGCTGATAGAGAATGATAGTTATAGCTTTGCCTCTCTCCCCCGCAGCAGTCTAAATCATTCTAAATAAAAGAACACAGCTAAGATTGACTGTGTTTTTTTCAGATTTGCTGAGCTAGACTTTTCAAAATATTTCATATGCTCAAGTACATGTGGCAAGCGGCAGGATGGCAATATTTGCTGCGGAACAGATGAAGAGAATCAGCTCCATGGATGATTGATTCCAGTCATTTCAAGTCAGTAGAGTGACTTGAAATAGAATAGAGTTCCACTGGTTCATGCTTTTCCATGTCCTTTAATTCTTGCATGAGATAGATTCTCTCCGTGTCTTCTTTTTCCAATGAAATCCTGTAGTTGAACCAATTTCATCTTATCCTTGCTTAGTTTACAAATGAATGAGATTCAGACTATGGTTATTTTATTTGACTTTGACAATTGCTGAGGGGGGGGCAACCCCTTAATCTGCTTTTCTAACTGCTGGCATGGCTATTTCCCAATCAGTGTACCCAAAGATTTGCTGTTTCTCCTGAACATGTGCTCATGCTCAATCTCCTCTCCTGAGGGCCTCATTCTCTCTTTTGTGTCCTTTCTTCCCTACCCTCTCTCTGCAACCTTCAGCCAGGTAACTCCAAATCCACTTACCTCTAATCCCTTCAGTAATTGACTGCAGCTGTTTTTATTTAATCGATAGTTTTAAATTAAGGAACAAGGTTTTCACAGCAAAAGCTGGTAAAAAAAAAAAAAAAAAAAAAAAGGGAAATTTCATTCACAGGCAACCAGACCTTCAAGTACAGAATTTAGCATTACAATATACAACAACAATACAAACCTCAACAGAACCCTGAATCCCAAAATCATTAGGGTACAAGTAAAGAAGAAAAACATGTTAACTTTCTAGCTCTGTTTCATCAGATTATCCAAGAACAGCAAAGCTAGAATCCACATTCATGATTCATTCCTTTAATTTTTTTCCTCTACAGTCAACCCAAGCCTTATCAAACCCTTGGAACACATTTCTTTAAATGTTTCCCCAAATCATTTCATCTTTGCTTCTTATAAAGTTCAGGTTTCTCAGTGTCTTCTATGGCAGAACCTTGCCAGTTAGCCTGTCTACGTTTCACAGTTCTCTTTCATATCCCACCCCTGTCCAAATCTCTTTTACGTGTTAATTTTATTGTAGTTTTGAGGTTGCCTAATTTATTTGTTAATGTGTTTACAGTTAAATATACTAAATACTAAATATTATGGGATCTAAATGCTCTTATTAATTGCAGGTGTCTCATAATTAGAGTTCCTTATTTCTCCATCCCCTTGCCTTGCTCCTAATTAGTGATGGGAGGAGCACCACATTCATGTTTCCATGTTGCATATTATACATGAGTAAAGGGATGTAGAGGGAGAAGAAGGTTCCCTAAATGTACAAGGTACAAGTCAGAACCTTTGTCTGTTAGGGACACAATTTCCTGAATAACTTGCAGGTATCTAGTCTTTCTCTAAGACTTTCATTTATTATCTGCTTGGTGAAGTTCAGTTTTTGTACACACACTGAAAGGTGAGCACTGAATGCTGAGTTTAAATATGAAAAGGCATCTCCTATGCAGACAGTTAAAGTTTCTCCTTAGAAGATGAGAGCCGTAAGGATCCCAGCTCCATGAGTAGATTCTATTGTACAAACAGTACTATGCAGAAAAAGCATGTTGTTGTTGTTATTGCTGTTTTGTTTCATTTTGTTTTTTCTTTGTTTTCTGATAGTAGGATCTAGATGTAGGCAATATAAAGCCCTAACATATTTACAGACAGGTTTCCTTTTTAGAAGTTAGAAAAGTAGACATGTCTAAGGCCATACCACCCTGAGCGTGCCCTACCTCGTCTGGTCTTGGAAAAGTAGACCAAGTACACTTAGCAGCATGATGGGCATTGATAGTTTTTCAGAAAACATGAATTCCCAAGATCTAAAGCAATCAGAAATAATGGCATAGATGCCCTCTTAGCATACTGCATTATCTTATTAAGGTAGGTTATCAGGTTGTGTCCTACTAACTCTTGTCCATATTTATTTTCTTCCTCTGTTACAATAAATGAAAAACATATTAGGTTGGATATTTCAGAAACTGGTGAAGGTCAGCACTGCACAAGAATAAGCCTGACTAAAGACTGAGAATAATCAAAATCTTGCTTTACAGGGAAAGAAGCAAACAGACATTAATCTAAGAAAAGCCCATGCAGAGATATAAATCTGCTACAGTAGCAGTAAATACATGTTAGTAAACAGAACATTTAGGTGCTTAATCCATAAATTCTTCTTTTCAGTTGCTCCTCTGCATTTACATCTTGCATAACTCACAGGGCTCTACTGAGTGATTTATTGATCATTTCCCTAAGGGAAATGGCACAAAGATAAATCCAGTTTTAACATTTGGTAATCAGAAATTTCTTTCAACATTTAAAGAATAGCTTTCCTAATTCACAGCCATTGAGCACAATAATCAGATAAGGAAAATGTAACATTCTCAGAGAAAATTTTACCTAGATATGTAAAGGAGCAATGATGCAGTGGATTAATTTTCTGAAGCTAATTTGGAATAATTATGCTCTCTCCCTTTCACTCTTTCTTTCCCCCTGCAGATAGACATAGAACCTACCTTCTAAATTTTCTCAGCTGTTCAATATGTATACACAAGGGGAAATGTTCAGCATGGTATTGACTCAATAAGAAATAGTGTCATGACTCTAAAATAGAGAAATAATCTATGTTCGTGCTTTAAATATATTAGTATCCTACCTCTGAAAGCTGATCACCTGAAAACTTTTTACCATAATGAATATGATGAGACATTGATGAAACAAAGCTATTTGCTTCCTAGTGTAAAATCTTCACAAAGACTTTAGAATAAATGTGTGTTTTTGCTTTAAGTGTAGATTGATTTTGATTCACATGCAGTCTGCTGCCCTAGTGCCTTATTTTACCTATGACCCATACCTGAAATCTAAAGAAAAACCTGTTAGGTAAGCTTGGATTTTACTTAAAAACTAAACTATGTTCTTCCTTCAGATGAGTCTTACCAATAACTAAATTGTGAAATTGTGTTCAAATATTAATTTTCCAGATACATTTTCAGGAAACTGAAAAATTAGCATATATACATATATACACACATACATATATACAAATGCATATATACACATAGACATATATGTGTATATATATATATATATATATATATATATATATATCAGGAAAATTCAAAGATGTTAGTACTTTATCACCCCCATTTATGTAAAATTGACGTTTCATTTGGTGTACCAATAAAAGAAAAAATTAAAATCTGACCCATGATTGTTGAGTTGCAGTTGTTAGTGGAATCCATGCAAAGCTAGGAGCTTAGATTTGAATGGAGTACTTACTAGCTTTCTTTCCATTGCAGTAGATGTAACATGAGGACTAACAGTTCCACAATTTGGTATTAAATTAGAAGAAAGCATTAATGAAGTGCTGACCAGGACGGACTCTGGTCACATTCACTCTGGGATCCAGGGAGTACCACCAATCATGTTTTGAGGGAGCTTAAAATGGCAAAACCCCTAGTTCATTGCATCTCCCATCATGTCCAATCAGGGGCAAGCATACATCCTGATGATATATTTCCTACCTATGATCCTCCCACCTGCATCCAATGAGGGTTAATTGTACATATTTTCTGCCTTCATACCAATCATGCCCATATGTGATCAAGGATTAAGCATACCTGGTGGGGACAGGTTAAACAAACATAAGACAAAAAGGAAATTATTGTTAACTCGCTTAAATGCAAGCATAGCCCTTTATCTGAAAGGTATGGTTTTTTTTGTTTTTTGTTTTTTTTTCTGTTTTGCTCTCATAAGATTCTTAGTACAAATGGTTAATTTTCCAATATAACATTGGTTGTATACATGTGTAAATTCATTTTTATAATAGTTTTTAACAATAAATATTGATCATTCTACTTTCTTATTTTTATTTATCCTTTCCCAGTTCCCCCCCACACACACACAAAAAAAAAAAACCAACAACAACAACAAAAAAACAAGAACAAAGACCTGTTCCCTCCCTTCTCCACCTGCTTCCCACCCCACCCTCTCCCACCTACTGGCCCTGGCATTCCCCTACACTGGGGCACAGAACCTTGGCCATCCTCTACTACATGCATGCTGCTGGAGCCATTGGTCCCCCCATTTGTACTCTTTGGTTGGTAGTTTAGATCCTGGGAGCTCTGAGGGTACTAGTTAGTTCATAATTGTTGTTCATCCTAAGGGGCTGCAAACCCTTCAGCTCCTTGGGTCCTTTCTCTAGCTCCTTCATTGGGGACCATGTGTTCAGTGCAACAGATGTTTGTGAGCCTCTACTTCTGTATTAGTCGGGTACTGTCAGAGCCTCTCAGGAGACAGATATATCAAGCTGGATTGTCCTTCTTTCAGTCTCTGCTCCATAGTTAGTCCCTGCAACTCCTTCCATGGGTATTTTGTTCCCCCTTTTAAGAAGGAATGAAGTGTCCACATTTTGGTCTTCCTTGATCTTGGGTTTCTTGTGGTTTGTGGATTGTACTTCATGTATTCCAAACTTCTGGGCTAATAACCACTTATCAGAGAGTGCATACCATGTGTGTTCTTTTGTGATTGAGTTACCTCACTCAGGATGATATTCTCCAGATACATACATTTCCCTAAGAATTTCATAAATTCATTGTTATTTATAGATGAGTAAGTAGTAGTCCATTGTGTAGATGTACCACATTTTCTGTATCCATTCCTCTGTTGAGGGACATCTGGGTGGTTTGAAGTTTCTGGCTATTGTAAATAAGGGTGCTATGGACATAGTGGAGCATGTGCCCTTATTACATGTTTAGAGCATATTCTGGGTATATGACCAGGAGTGGTATAGATGGGTCTTCTGGTGGAACTATGTCCAATTTCTGGAGGAACCACCAAACAGATTTCCTAAGTGGTTGTACCAGCTTGTAATCCCACCAGCAATGAAGGAGTATTCCTCTTTCCCCACAACCTCTGCAGCATCTGGTGTCACCTGATATTTTATCCTAGCCATTCTGACTGGTGTGAGGTGGAATCTCAGGGTTGTTTTGATTTGCATTTCCCTGATGACTAAGGATATCTTTAGGTACTTCTCAGCCATTCAGTATTCATCAGTTGAGAATTCTTTGTTTAGTAATGTACCCCATTTATTAATAGGGTTATTTGTTTCTCTGGAGTCTAACTTCTTGAGTTCTTTGTATACATTGGATATTAGCCCTCTATCAGATATAGGATTGGTAAAGATCTTTTCCAAATTTTTTGGTTGCCGTTTTGTCCTATTGACAGTATCTTTTGCCTTACAGGAGCTTTGCAACTTTATGAAGGCCCATTTGTCAATTCTTGGTCTTAGAGCATAAGCTATTGGTGTTGTGTTAAGGAAATTTTCCCCTGTGCCTATGTGCTCAAGGCTCTTCCCCACTTACTTTTCTATTGGTTTCACTGTATATGGTTTGATGTGGAGGTCCCTGATCCACTTGGACTTAAGCTTTGTACAAGGAGATAGGAATGGATCGATTTGCATTCTTCTACATGCTAACCACCAGTTGAGACAGCATGATTTGTTGAAAATGCTGTCATTTTTCCACTGTATGGTTTTAGCTCCTTTGTCAAAGATCAAGTGACCATAGGTGTGTGAGTTCATTTCTGGGTCTTCAATTCTGTTCCATTGATCTACCTGACTGTCATTGTACCAATACCATGCAGTTTTTATCACAATTGCTCTGTAATACAGCTTAAGGTCTGGGATGTGATTCCACCAGAGGTTCCTTTACTGTTGAGAATAGTTTTGGCTATCCTGGGTCTTTGTTATTTCAGATGAATTTGCAAATTGTTCTGTCTAAGTCTGTAAAGAATTGAGTTGGAATTTTGATGAGGACTGCATTGAATCTGTAGATTGACTGCGGCAAGATGGCCATTTTTACTATATTAATCCTGGCAATCCACGAGCATGGGAGACCTTTCCATCTTCTGTGATCTTTTTCAATTTCCTTCTTCAGAGACTTGAAGTTCTTGTCAAACAGATCTTTTACTTTCTTAGTTAGAGTAATACCAAGGTATTTTATATTATTTGTAACTATTTTAAAGGGTGTTGTTTCCCTAATTTCTTTTTCTGCCCGTTTATCCCTTGTGTAGAGGAAGGCCTCTGATTTGCTTGAGTTAATTTTATATTATTTGTGACTATTGTGAAGGGTGTTGTTTCCATAATTTCTTTCTCAGCCTGTTTATCCTTTGTGTAGAGGAAGGCCACTGATTTGCTTGAGTTAATTTAATATCCAGCTACTTTGCTGAAGTTGTTTATCAGGTTTAGAAGTTCTCTGGTGAAATTTTTGGGGTCACATATGTATATCATCATATCATCTGCAAAGAGTGATAATTTGACTTCTTCCTTTCCAATTCGTATCCTTTTGATCTCCTTTTTTTGTCTAATTGTTCTGTCTAGGACTTCAAATACAATATTGTGTAGGTAGGGAGAGAGTGGGCAGCCTTGTCTAGTCCCTGATTTTAGTAGGATTGTTTCAAGTTTCTCTCCATTTAGTTTGATGTTAGCTACTGGTTTTCTGTATATTGCTTTTATTATGTTTAAGTATGGGCCTTGAATTCCTGATCTTTCTAAGACTTTTATCATGAAGGGATGTTGGATTTTGTCAAATGCTTTCTCAGCATCCGATGAAATGATCATATGATTTTTTTCTGTGAGTTTGTTTATGCAATGGATTACATTGATGGATTTACATATATTGAGCCATCCCTGCATACACAAAGTATAATCCACAAACCACAAGAAACTCTAGAAGAAGGAAGACCAAAGCGTGGATACTTCATTCCTTCTTAAAAGGGGAAACAAAATACCCATGGAAGGAGTTGCAGAGACTAACTATGGATTGGAGACTGAAGGAAGGACAATCCAGAGACTGCTCCATCTGGAAATTCTTCCGATATATAATCCTCAAATCCAGACACTGATGTGTATGTCAACAAGTGCTAGCTGACAGGAGCCTGATATAACTGTCTCCTGAGAGACTTTGACAATACCCGACTAATACAGAAGTAGAGGCTCACAAACATCTGTTGCACTGAACACATGGTCCCCAATGAAGGAGCTAGAGAAAGGACCCAAGGAGCTGAAGGGCTTGCAGTCTCTTAGGATGAACAACAATTATGAACTAACTAGTACCCTCAGAGCTCCCAGGGACTAAACCTCCAACCAAAGAGTACACATGGTGGGACTAATGGCTCCAGCAGTATATCTATAGCAGAGGATGGCCTAGTCGGTCATCAAGGGCAGGAGAGGCCCTTGGCCCTGTGAAGGTTCTATGCCCCAGTGTAGGGGAATACCAAGGTCAGGAAGTGGGAGAGGGTAGGTGGTTGAACAGGGGGAGAGGGAGGGAAGGGGAGTGAACAGGTTTTTTTTTTCTTTTTTTTTCGAAGCAGAAACTGGGAAAGGAGATATCATATGACATGCAAATAAAGAAAATTTCTAATAAAAAAGAAAAAATAAGTGGTAAAAGAGAGTCTAATTTAAAGATGAGTTAAAGAGACCTACTTGTAATACAAATTTTAGAAGGGCTTCCAGTTTGATCAGGATTAAACCACTTCTTTCCAGTATCCAAGAAAATCCTAGTAAAGTCATAAAAATGAGTAAACTTTAAAGAGTTGACAAATATAAATCTTTCAGAATAGTCCATAGTATACTTCGAATGCTCATGAGGTTTTTATATTAGTAGTGTGGTCATTGTTAACAAAGGAAACCTGTCATGGCAACTCTAGGAAATAGAGTGAAAACATTCCCAGAACAGATTATCATTGACTTTCTGGAAGAAATGTGATGACTGAAAGTTTATGAATAGCTACAACCCAAAACACATGAAGAAGTCAGTTGTTCTCGTGAGTGTAATTTTTCACCCAAATGAGGACAAGACTCCAAGGTTCAACTAGAAAAAAATGTAAACACAGAAAAATCACTAAGGAAAAAGCAAGTTGAAGAACTAAAGCACTTTCCATGTGTCTGCTGACTACTGCACACTCCTCCAGCATTCTTATGGCCATGAAAGGGAATCCACAAAGAGCAGGTCAGTATGAAGCACTCATCCACATTCTATGCATCAGCTCCTGGCTCCAGGGTCCTTCCCTGTCTGAGTTTAGGCCCTGACTTTTTTCCCTATGAACTGTGATATGGAAGAGTAAATGAAATAACCCCTTTCCTCCTCAAGTTGACTTAGATCCTATTAATTTATCACAGTGATAGAGACTCTTAGACAATTAGGCAAGGAGAAAGGCCTTGTCAGAAACTAACACTGTTGGCCTGTCAAATTTAGATTTCCATCCCCCACCTCCATAATATAGATATATAAATCAATAGTCCAAAATTTCTTTTGAGAGTCAAAGCAGTCATTTAATTGTGAACGTCTGTAAAGTCAAAGTATTATGTACTCTGATCTACATTGGTCCAACACAATCACTTCCATTCTTGAGTAGGAGTAACAATGAAATACTTATTAAACATTCGCAGTTGCCAAAATACTAAACCCCAAAGCTCTACGTGTGGCCTCTGAAAGTCTTACTACCATCAAACGGACTAAATCCTGTGGCCTATATACAAAGACATATGAAGAAAATGTGCATAGCTGCCTGCTTTTGCTTAGTCCTTAGTGAGTTCATGCATCGCTGTTACTCCTATCCTTCACTGACATGAAACTCCTTCAGCCTTTCAATTTGATCTCAGTAACAGCAACTCTCCAGGGAGTTCAAGATCTTCATTACTGAATTTCTAATAGTGAGACATACAGCTTATCAAATGATAACACAAGGCCTTCTTCCTCTCTACCCTATAGATGGCTATTTTTTATTGACATATTTCTTTATAATTTAGGTCAATTTTGTAACTCTCCACCTATTGCATTAGCTCTGTTTGTAACCTGCTTAACACAACTACCATAAACAAGGCAGTACATGGTGATGTCTAAACTTAATAACCTATGAAAAATCAGAGTCAGCGGTTTTACAGATGTTGTGATAAAGTAAACCACAATTCCAGACTTACATATGTTTTAAGGGCTTACAGGATGGCCTTGTGAGTAAAATATTTGCTGTACATTCCTAGGAGAATGAGTGTGAATCTTTAAAACACACTGTAAACCGAACCTAGTAAGTGGTCTTATGTCTGTATAGAAAATGTATTGGAGAATACCTAGCTAATCAAAGACTAACTAGTCTGACACACAAAGAAGCATTGAATAAAGAAATCCTGTCTCAAATATGATAGAAAGCAAAAATATGCACTTGAGGTTGTCTCTGACCTCCACATACAATTTGCACTCATAAATAAACATACACATGTCCAGCATGCACACACATAGTTGTACACAATCATACACATGTACACATATGCACACACATAATAGATGTAGGAGAAAGAGATTTTAACAGTATTTACGAGATTCATAAGATTCTGAATAAAGAGAAAAATCTGAAAAGATTAATTATAAGCATTATGCTTATAATTTAATATTAATTTATAAAGCATATAAGTTATCTTCTAAGGCCTGATAAAACACCATGACAAAGGCATTTTATACAAGGCAGGATTTATTTGAGCTTGTAGTTCTAGAGAAGTAAATGTCCATAATAGCAAGGGTCAGGAATTCTGCCTTCTATATTGTTTGCGTTTATGTTTCTATGATAAAATATTATGATTAACGTATGTTAGGAAGAGTTTGTTCAACATACAGCTTTAGAAGGGTTCATCATGGCAACAGTAACAGAAGCTGAGAGCTCACACCCTTGAATTTAGGTAGGAAAAAGAGAGTAATAGAGAAGGAGGGTTGATAAAGCTTTATAAGTTCTCAAAGCTAGTCTATGACAGACTTCCTCTATCATGCCCCCATATCCAATACCTCCGCAAACAATAACACCAACTGCATACCCTAGTTTAAATGCCCAAAACTCTAGGAGACATTTCTTATCAAACCACCATGTTTGATAGAATTAAAAATAAAATTACTTAAAAATACATGCAAAAATTAGTTTATAAGACAGTTTATTTTTAACTATCTTTCTTTAATTTCCTGAAAGGCAAGATGTAACTTTTTCTGTAGCTGAGTTGCAGAATGATAAAATCCCACAAGGACACAGGCAACACAACATATTTTGGAAGTTGGAAGGTAAGTATAAATTTCTAGGTTTGGGTGCTCAAAATAAATGGCAAGCCGACTTCAGTATACCTAGACACTGGAAAGGTGAAAAATGCATAGACAAGTGAAGGATGAAAACATTGAAAGTGATTTTAAATCTATCAAAAGTGAGTGTTTATCTATGTAATGCGAACATGAAGATTCATATTTGTTGATAAGTTGTGATCTACTACTGTGTAAGGGATAGGCTCTGAAACACATGATGTAATTAGGTAACTGCACATCTGCACAGTGAAAAGGATTTGTCACCTAACTGGAGCTATTAAAATATTTTACTAGATGCAACTCATAATCCTTTTACTTTCATATCCATAATTATAATCACGCTTGTGAGTAGAATTTTGTAAAGCCTCATGTAGTTCTACTATTGTATACTTTGGGGGAGTAATCCTTTTACACTGCTAACATCTTGTTACCTGCTTTGTTCTCAATTACATCTGGATTTGGGGAGTGAGATGACTTTGTCAGTGTTGTGCCTTTGCGAAAGCAATGTGATCTCTTTTATAGTATGTAATAGGAGACAGTAAATTATGGAGTTTGCTGAGATACTGTGACCTTTTCAGTATTCAGTACCTTGAAGAGCTGGTCTTTCCATCCTGCTTGATTAAAGCTCCAGTAATCATCAAGAAAGTTAATGCAAGATAAAACATTTTTTTTAAATGGCACGACATTAATCCTTTCATATGGCAGAAGTTAGAATGGAGACTGTTAGACATTTGTAACAAATATCAATGCCTCTGCTGTAGTTGCAAATCTTTAGACAGCAGCTATTGACTTTGGATGATAAAATCATGACCTGAAGAAACCTTGATCCAGCACTTTTGAGAGTAATAGTATATTACTAAAGTGCCTTCCATACACAAATATTAACCATGACCTTGAGAGATAACATGAGTGACTCACTCTCCCATGTATCAGTAGAGACAAACTCTACCTGCAGAAAATCCTGATTATAAACTTATCCAGTGATATAAATTTTAGATTATCTTTCAGTAACCCTTTGTAATAAAACACTTAGCTTGGCTCAGTGTGGTAATTTGTAGGTATTATTAACTATTCAGTAAATAATAATTTATTAGAAGGTATTGAATAACAAATATTTCCCTAACAATGAAAATGTAGATGGTTCTTATACATAGTCATAATCAAGGATTAAAGACATCATTTGAGACTGACCAGTCTCAAAAAATATTGGGTCAAATTTGGGGTAACAGGAAGGTTCTACAAATAAGAGAGGTTAAAGTATTGAATTTTGTAACATCTGGCTTATTTCACTTAGCATATTGTCATAAGGACAAACATAAGACTGTAATTAATCCTGTATCATACTCCAGGAATTTCATGAGGCTTTAAGTCCTCTAGCTACAAAAAGAATGAAGCCGAAATGACAGAAACATTAATTGGCTTAAGAGTATAGTTATTTAATTAAGAGTATACATATTAAAAAGGCTTATGCCTTAAGTATAAATAATCAATATTTATTTTGAATACATAAAGAAAAAGGAAGTCACATATTTCAACACATTGGAAATTCCATGCATAGTAAACATATAATTCCTTCTAACTGAAGATGATAGCACTATATTTTCATTAGTATTGTATAAGATAAAGAATTGTGTTGCAAACAGTAGCTGCTTTATGTACTGTTCATAGCAAACTTTTCATGTTTGACACAATGCAAGTGCCCAATAAAGACAATAATAAATGGCTGATATTGAGTGAGAAAATAAATATTAAATGCATGGACATTTTATTCCTTTAATTTCAAAACCTTACAAAGTTAGTAGGACCTGCTTTCTTCAGCTGAAAGACAGATTTAGAAAGTAGAATAATCGCTCCTGGACCAGTCAGTGGAGTCTGGATCCCACTGTGCCATCGCGTCCTCCTTTTTCGATGCCTTCAAGGCCGCCTGAGGAAGTGACCTGGTGGGGAGTGGTTGGGAGTTCCTCTGCTACTGCCAGGCATTCTCTCTCCACAGGCCTCACAAGTGGCAGGGAAGCTGGGAAAGTATCCTCTCTACCTCAGTCTGTTTTTACCAGAAACCCAGACACGATTTTTTTTATTAGATGTTACCAATGTTTAATGTTTCATATTAAATGATATCCCTTTGAATTTTAATCAGAATGATAATATATAAAGTCTCATATGTGATGATATATTTCTTTGGAGGGCAAAATCAATGAATGACCAATACATGCACCAACTTGCATCCAATTAATAAATGTCTTTTTGCTTTTAGAATGACGCTTTAAGTCTTAAGTTTTTTAAAACAAGAACTATGTGAAAGCCAGTTGAAAAAAATTATACATTATATAATACATAATAATACATAATTCTGTGCATTAAAAACTAGATAATAAAGTCAGCTTTACACTCATACCACCTAAAAAGCCTTGAATTCGATCCTGATGGTCACTACAGGCCATGTAAGTTATAAAGGCTGTGGAATGGAGTCTGGCATCATGCTACTTTTCATTGTCAAATATGATCCTCATTTGTAATCCTGGCATAGAAATGCCAAAGTAAGAGATCTTTCAAATGTGCACAGAGTCATTCTTTCCTTCCTTCTGAGTATCTAGCAATATGCCAATGAACCCCAAACTTAGTGTGTTCAGGCTTGCAATGTGAATTCTTAATGTTATCTCCTCTTGCTTCCTGATAGACAGATTTTATAAAAAAGGGTTGAGGGACCTGAAGGGGTCAGGTATGCCACAAATCTACCAACAGAGTCAATTCCTTGGGGTCTCCCAGAAACTGAACCACATGGGCTTAACCTTAGTCCTTCATACATATGTAGCAGATGTGTAGCTTGGTCTTGATGCAGGTCTCCATGGAACTGGAGCAGGTACTATCCCAAATCTGTTGTAAGCCAGTGGATCCTCTTCCCCTAACTGAGCCTCCATGTCTGGCCCCTATTGAGAAGATGCACTTAGTCCTGCAGTGACTGAACTGTTAGGGTAGAGTGATACCTAGAGGGAGCCTATCTCAGAGAAGAAGGGGAAAGGGATGGGATGTCTTGTGAGGGAGGGTCCAGAAGGAGTAGGGGTCTGTGATCAGGATATAAAGTTATGGACTAAAAACTTCACTCTTAACCTTTAGAAGAAATTCTCCTTACAAGACTTCACTTGAAAGGTGGGTATAGAGGGTCATGCATGGAATTCCTTGCATCCAGTAGGATGATTGTCTGAGTTTGGGGTTGGAATGAACAGTATACTATATACAATGCCATTTGTTAATTAGCAAAGCCTTGTCTCACACAAAGAACAAGAAATTCAAAGCACAGCAACCTTCTACTGGTGGTAAACACTGAAAAAGGCATCACATTCTTATCAGTCAATTAAATAACCAATAGTTTATTTTCGAGTTCTGTATCACTAGGTATAGGCACAAACATAATCCCCCCCTTTTTTTCTGTGTGATTTGGATAAAATGCTTCTAGCTCCAGTTAAAAACATTTAACTATATGTGCCTAAGATAATCTTGCATTCATGTTTGTCTCAAAAGCACCAACATTTAGTTTATATAGTGAAGTACTTTTAAAAAAACTGTCCATGGCTCCTGTTCCTACTGGAGACCAGGCAGATGTCAACACTGCAGTCTGAAGGCATGTTAATGTCATGATCCCAGCTGCATCTCAGGGCTTTATCTGGGTCTGTGGCTGTACTGAAATCAGTAACCCTTTTGGCTATCTGTGTTGAAGACAGAAACCATGTGGAAGTCCATGATCCATGCTTCTGAGGACTATAAAGAACAAGTAAGCTCCTTTGGCAGTGAAATCAATGGATGCAGACTCACAGTTAAGAAAGGGGGGCATGGGGACTTCTATAACAACTCCTACCTTCCCATAGATCCTCACCCCATTTCCCCATAACTATAAAGTATAGTTACAAATATCTCTTTTAATTTTATTTATTTTACTAAAGTGAATTATTGACATATTCACTTTCTCTTTCAAAAATGTTTTACACAGATATTTTAAGACCTTATAAAATATACTTCCATTTCACACCTCATAATATTTTCCTAATTTGTAGTTATATATTGTTTCATATTACCAGAAAATATAAAATACATTAGTAGTTTTGCTTCAAACCTTAAGTAAACTTGAAAAGATATTTATATTTGAATTGTTTTTGCTTTTATTGAAAATAAATTTTTAAGCAATATATTGTGATTACAGTTACCCATCTTGCTTTCCTCCTAGCTATTCTCCATAGCCCATTCCATATGAATCCATTCAATTTCTATGAGGAACAGGCTTCAAAGAGACAACAATAAGGAATAATAAACAAACAAAACTAAACTAATATAAAACAAAACCATAATATCAAATTTGGACAAGGAAACCCAGCAGAAGGAAAATGACCCCAAGAGAAGGTGCAAGAACGAGAGATCTCCTCCTTTACATATCTAGGAGTCTCAAAAAATTTTAAACTGAATGCTAAAATATATATGCAAACATTAATCTCATGAGCTGCTGTAATCAGTGCTAAGAAACTCATTAATACACAGCTACTCCTGTTTTATAATGATGCAAATTCCTTCAGGTAAACACCATGAGTGTTATGGCAGGGTCATATATTTGTTTGAAGGGAATTTCCATAGTGATTTGCATAATTTAAATGGCTAGCAGCATCACTGGAGAGTCTGTTTTAATTTAAATCTTTTCTGCCAGCATGTAAAATAAATAAATAAATAATAATAATAATAATAATAATAATAATAATAATAATAATAATGACTGTTGAGATGGCCACAGGAAATATTTTTTGTTTGCATTTTTTCCATGGCTGATGATATTAAACTGCTTTCATATTTTTTTCTCTTTATTCCATCTTTGAAGAGCCATCTGATTATTTTTTATCTCATTTCTTCATTGGTTTATTTGATTTCTTGTTATGTAGCTTATTGAATTATTTGTGTGTTCCAGATACTAATTCTCTATAAGAAGGGTGATAGTAAAGAACTCCAAGTCTGTAGTCTCTATCTTCATTCACTGTATCTCTTCAATCATTGTCTTTTCCTTTGCTATGAGAAGTTCTCTAACTTGATGCAATTGCATTTGTCAATTCCTGACATTATTTTCTTCACTACTAAATGATATAATGAAGTGTTTGCTTTTATCATAATTTCCAGATAATTTTCTCATTTTTATCCAACAGTTTCAGCTTTAGGTCTTGTATTATGATCTCTGATACACTTTGTAAATTGAGTTCTAAAACAATTATTATTATTTTTATAATTAGTTATATAATGTGTTGAAGTTTTGATGCATTTTATACTATATTACATTTTATATTATACTTATATATTTTAATATTATATTTTTATTACATTTAACTTTTACTTTATAAGTAGTTAAAGTGTGTTGGTTTTTATTCTGTATCTTTCCTTTTTTTCAAACAGTCTTTTTTTTTAAGATTTATTTATTATATGTAAGTACACTGTAGCTATCTTCAGACACTCCAGAAGAGGGCATCAGATCTCATTATGGATGGTTGTGAGCAACCATGTGGTTGCTGGAATTCAAACGTAGGATCCTTGGAAGAGCAGTCAGTGCTCTTAATCAGTGAGACATATCTCTCCAGCTCCTATTCTGTACCTTTTCATGACTCATTTCCTTCTCTAATATTTTATTTTCATTTTTCACCTTCCATTATCTACTATTTTAAATAATCTTGCACTATTAATATTAAAATGTATTCTTAAATGCCTTTTGTACAACTTATATGTTCCAAAAGGTAATATATTCATATAAGATACCTAATATATTATACATATTAATATAGTTACATATTTATCATTTCTGACCCTATGTCATCTTATATATTTCATCTGTCATCTATCTATCTATCTATCTATCCTCTATCTAGTAACCTGACATTCTCACATTTTCTCAGAGTCTAGGAATAACATTCAAAGCTTCCCCAATAATTCATGAGATTATCTGCCTAAATTATCACTTTGATTGATGTTCTTTATTTTCATGAATTTTGTGGCCCTAGTGGGTGCCATGTTCATTTCTTCTTCAAGACTATGTCTTGTAAGCATATCTATCCCACAATCATCTTTTGGATATACCTCAGTGCTCACACCAACACAAAAATACTTCAAATTCTCATAGATAAGAGACTCTGATAAAAAAGGTATTACAAACTAAAACAACAATCACACTTAAATCTCTAATCAAGCCAGGCAGTAGTGGAACATGCCTTTAATCCCAGCACTTGGGAGGCAGAGGCAGGCAGATTTCTGAGTTTGAGGCCAGCCTGGTTTACAGAATGAGTTCCAGGACAGCAAGGGCTACACAGAAAAACCCTGTCTCAAAAAACAAAACAAAAAAAACCAAGACAAAACAAAACAACAACAACAAAAAAATCTCTGATCAAGTTGGATAGAAAGAAGAATACTCAAATGGGATTTTTTCCTAAAATCTGAAAGATGTCCCTGTGAAATCTCTCTAGTTAGTAATATTTTCAGAGGGATTATCTAGAACAGATTTTTAAATTACTATTGTATGCTAATTACTAAGTTTATATTTTCTGACTTCTGAAACTTTTATCCTTTTTAATAACTGTTTTTGTGCAGAATACTAGCCTCAGATTGGAGAGGGCTTCTGAAGAAAGGGTGTCTAGTAGTGCCAAAACCAACTGTACTTGCTAGTTTTGTGTGTCAACTTGACACAGGTTGGAGTTATCACAGAAGGGAGTTTCAGTTGGGGAAGTGCCCCCATGAGATCCAGCTGTGGAGCATTTTCTCAATTAGTGATCAAGGGGGTAGGGCACCTTGTGGGTTGTGCCATCCCTGGGCTGTAGGTCTTGGGCTCTATAAGAGAGCAGGCTGAGCAAGCCAGGAGAAGCAAGACAGTAAGAAACCCCTCAACGGCCTCTGCATCAGCTCCTGCTTCCTGACCTGCCTGAGTTCCAGTCCTGACTTCCTCTGGTGATCAACAGCCATGTGGAAGTGTACGCTCAATAAACCCTTTCCTCCCCAACTTGCTTCTTGGTCATGATGTTTGTGCAGGAATAGAAACCCTGATTAAGAAACCAACAATCCAAAGTAAGATAGTGGGTTACAAACTGACTACCTAAGTTCTGCTCAAGATAGCTTTCTCTTGCTGTCCTAAAACCTCTCTGCATAGTTAATGTCTTACAGATCAAAAGATTGGTCTTTTATTTACATATGATTTGAGTCATTTTCCCAGATTCCATTCTGATTATGCCCAGAATCAGCATCCCAGGACCCCAGTTCCTTGATTATTAGAAAGAGACAGGAAGCACAAGAACAGACAATAAGATAGCTGGATGAGACTCTACCTGGAAATTACCATTCCTATTATACCAGGGCCTGGACCTAAACTCCCTCTGTCCCAGGCTTATCTTGAGCTCAGGGATCTTCCTGCCTTTGTAAGCTTAAACGAAATAAAACTTAGGTGGGTGGGATCTTGCCCTGTGATCACTACTCCCTAAACCTCTTTATCTCCCTTTTTAGTATCTTTCTGATACTAAGTTAATTCATAATGCAACTGACTCTTAAGCTTTATATCTGTGAAGCTCCTTATACAATTCATGTCACAACTTTATATTTTGTATAGTTAAGAACCTATATACTTTTAAACTCAGGTTTTCAGTTATCTTTCCCACAGCCTTAGAGCTATCCCAAAGCTTATAGTGTTCTACCATTTCACTGGGACATAAATACATCCTTGCCTCCTGGATTCATGCTGTCTCTGATTATCATGGAGTCATTAGTCTTGCAGAGAGGACATTCCTCAAAGGAAGGAACATAAACTAAAATATATGTTTTAATACAAACAAGCCTCACTCACACACCAACCATAAATAATTGTGGAAATCCATGCCTTGCTGACTCCAGGGGTAGGAAGCATGTCATTCTGGCCAAGCTTGACTCAACATGCTTGTAAAATTTAAAGAATATTTTTATTTTTATTAGATATTTGAGAAAAATTCATCTAAATATGCAATATTAAATGTTATTAAGATATCCAAGAATTGACTAGATGTAATTTTACCAAATGTCTATAATATTACACATACACACACAAAACATACATAAACACACACACACACACACACACACATACACACACTTATATTTGTAGTCCCTGAATTAAGAACTTACTACATCATATTTTTCTGTTACTGTGATAAAATATTCTAATAAAAGCACATTGGGAAATAAGGTATATTTTCTTTTACTGTTTCAGAGTAAGAGAATCCATCATAGCAGGGAAGACTTGCCAGCAGTGATATGGGACTGACTTGTATTGTTAACGTGGAAATGCTTCTAACATTTAAAATCTCAAGATCGTTCCCTAGAAATGTACTTTTTCCAGTGTTCCACTCAAAGTTTCCATATTTTTCCAAAATCATGGAGTTAAAATCCAAGTAGTCAAACACATGTGCCTGTCAGAAATATTTTGTAATCAAACCTGACACTTGACAACATTTATTTTTTTATCTTTATACAAACCCTTTAGCTGTTAATATCTCTACTATAAGAAAAAAGAAATGGACTTGGATAATTAAATAACCTAAATTCTCTTACCCTTAATGTAGGGACATAATTTAACGTAATAATTGTGCTATGGTATGGTGACCTACACTCATAATTCTAGTACTTAACAGGCTGAGGCATGATTGTTAGCTAGGGCTATATACAAAGATTTTATAAAAGAAGCAACCAAAAGCAATAGTTTGTGTGTTATGGCTTGAATAAGAACTATCTCATATAGATGAATGTGTTTGAATATTGGTCTCTAGGTTGAGAACTGTTTTGAGAGTTTATAGAACTTTTAAGACATAAGCTTGGATGGAAAGCATAGACCAGTAAGACAGGAACTTGAAGACTTATAGCAGCTTCTACTTCCAAGCTTTCTCTCTACTTCCTAATCGATGAATATGTAACATGACAGTCTTATGTATCATCTGACACAGATGGAATCATTCCTGCCCCCCAGGCTGTACCACTATGGAGGATGCTTCCCCTGAAACCATGAGCCAGCATACATATACTCCTAACTGTGTTGTTTTCATTGGGTAGTTTGTCATAGCAACAAATTAAAGTAATTAATATATCTAGCTTTGTATTTGTTATGAAATTTTCATAATTATTAAAAAACTATACAATTTTCCCTGCAAAATGTTTTCCTTCCGACAAGAGGCATAGCTTTTGTATTCATGGATAGTTTATTTGACTGTCACAATACAAAAACAATAAGAATGAGTATAATGATACGTATGAAGTGTTCTGGTTTTACCAAACCTCCACCACTTATTCTGTTTGCTTTGGATTCTGCATCATGGTTTTATTACTTTTTCAATTTGCTAATAAGCATGAAATACTCATAATTTACTTCTACTGGTTTATATTATATATACTTACATGTTTTTTTGTGTGTGGGGGGTGTATACATGCCACAACTTTCATGTGGAAATCAGATAACGATTTTCTGGAGGCAGAACCATATGAGTTTGGAGAACTGAGCTCATGTTATCAAGCTTGGTAGCAATTGCCTTTACTTGCTGAGCTATCTTGCCCACTCACATCTACTGCTTTCCTCTCTTTTGAGAATTGTATAAGCTCCATGAAGATATCATTATTATGATATCTAGGAATGATAACTCACAAATAAGACCCAATAAACACAGTTGAATAAATTCCTTGGGCAATTCACACACTGATTGGAAGAAATACATCATTTTCCATAGAACAACTGAACAGTATAATGAATAGCTGCCTGGTGGGAAATATTTCAATTTTTGTTCTTTTCATGCTAAAATCAATGCAGTTGAGTCACTGGGGGTACAGGGAGTCACCAGGGAATCAATAAAAGTTTTAAACGAGAGACTGACTTGATTGAATTTGAATTTTATAAAGATAAATGGAAGCAAGGAGAGGCTATAACTAAGAACGACAGCAGGCTAAGAAGCCATTAGCAACCCATCTTGTATTCTGTAAAGAGATGATGGCCACCCAGGGTAAAAGAATAGAAAAGATTACAGAAAGATGGCAGTGCAAGGGAGAATAAGAATACAGAAGTAACACTTTTTGTGACAAATTAGAGTACCTCATCTCAAGCATGTGTATGAATTTTCTGGGGAAATTAGTTTAGAAGAAAATGATAATTTACATGTTCACAAAGTTTGTAAACAGTTTTTTTATATTTTTCTTATTTTGTAGCATTCAAAAAATGATTTGGTTCAATGAAATGACAACCTATGAAGATATTTATCTACAGTAGAGTTGAGGGGAAGTTTAGGACAGGTCCAAGCTAGGTGTTGTGATGGGAAACTGGGTATCTAATATCACTCAGAGTAAAATTGCTGCTTGGTTACTGTGCTTAAAATTTACTGTAATAGGAAAGAGCAGAGAAGAAATAGGTTGTGGTTAAAAATTGAACCTCTTCTTCTTGGATTTACAATTTGAATAGTTAACAAATATATAAATAAAATCTAAGCTCAAATTTCTGAAGTTTTTTCCTGTTGACATTTATGCTCTACTTTTTCTGAGGAAGCAACATGATGACTATTCCAGAAAGGATTAATTTTCTGAGAGACTCTGCTCAAAATATGTATCACTCTTTTCTAAATTTTTTTATGACCAGTTTATAAAGTTATTTTATGGTGAGTTTTACTGTTGAAATATATTCTATTTCAAAAGTCATGTATGAATAATTCTTACATATCTTTGTTAACATCCCAGTGTTAAAATTGTTTAATTATAATTAATAATATCTCAATCTTCAAGATTACTTTGAACAATACCTTAATTTATTATTTGAGATTATAATCACATCATTTCCTCTTTTCTTTTTATCTTATAAATATATCTCTCCCAATATTCTCCTCTTTGTTCCTTTTCAAATTTATGGCACATTTATTCATTAATTGTTGTTGAATAATAAATGCATATGTATATACATATATTTCTCTAAATACATAAACAAATCAGGCTTCATCGGTATGTTATTTGTGAGTATATTTTCATAGTTTGTCATTTAATATTGGATAACAAATCATTGTGCTTATCCCTAGGGAAGATGATTTCTCTCATTCTCAGCATTTCTTAGTTGCCCTTGTTTTTTTTATGAAGGGTTGATGCCTATTAGCTTTCTTTGTCCACTTAGCATGTTTGTTTAGGGCTGTTTTCTATGATTAGTTCAGGTCTGGACAGTCATGTTGTGGAGTCTTTATGGGTATAATGTATAAAGATTTCTATGAGATACAATCTCAGAGCCAATTCCTGATCTTCTGGATATTACACTTTTTCTGCCCAGTCTATCACAATGATCCCTAAGGCTTAAATGTGATGGTTGTTTTATAGATTATCACTTGTTCTCCCTTAAGACTGTACTGGGTTCCACATGTTTGCATTATGGTTGGTTGTGACTTCCTGTAATGGTATTTCTGCATTGCAAAGAGATATTTACTTGATGAGGAGTAAGGACTATACTTCTCTATGTATATAAAGAAAAGTATCTACAATGTATAAGGGTTACTTTTGGTTAATTAATCTTGAGCTTGAGCTTGGAGCCTGTCATATAGTGCAGTTGAAATAACTGGTGACACTTTTTGTTTGTTTGCTTTGCTTTGTTTTGACATTTTTGTCTTATTAGTCTTTTGCTTGTTTGGTTTTACTGTTTTCTGGTTTTATTTTGGTTACTTTTGAAAGTGGGGGATTAAGTTGGGTGGGTAGGGATGTGGAGTTCTGAGAGTGGTTGGAGGAGGGTAAAACATGATCAAAATATACATATAAAAATTAAACAAAATATATTTATATACAAAGTAGAAAAATACAGTCAAATGTTTCTGTAAATATATTACTTTTTAATCTATTTGTATTCTGTCCCTTCTTATTTCTCTTTCACACTCCCATGCTCACACATTCACTTCCAACTGTATGCTCTCTCTTGCTCTCTCCCTCTCTCTCTCTCTCTCTCTCATGCCAACCCACTGAATCCACTTAGACTTTAAAAAGTTTTTGCTATATTATTTCATTGGCTGACTTTTAAAAATTATATATGTAAAAAGATGTTTCTCTCCTGTGTAAACTTGCAGCAAAGAATATTATCAAGCATTTCCAGAGTACTAATTATAAATGAAATATTACATCAAATTTTCAAACATGCTGAGATCTTTTTCAATAAAATTTCAAATATGCTGAAGTAAATATACAACTATGACCAATGATGATGGTTAAAATGTTATCTTTTTTGACATTGTTCTTTGATTTGTTGAACTGTATTAATTTCCTTCCACATAAATTCTTTCATTTACACTGAGCAGTGGTGGCACCTGCCTTTAATCCCAGCACTTGGGAGGCAGAGGCAGGGAGATTTCTGAGTTCCAGGCCAGCCTAGTGTACAGAGTGTGTTCCAGGACAGCCAGGACTATACAGAGAAACCCTGTTTCAAAAAAAAAATCTTTCATTTTGTCCAAAATATGCCTTTAGGTTATAAAAATGATGTTTCAAGGTTATGAGAAAATACACCACTGGTATAAAGAAATGTGATTATTAGCATTTCAATTACTAATACAGAAATTCACATTTCCCCTTTGAAGCTACATCAACCGTAATTCTCATAATGTAAAGACAACACAACTGTATTCCAATTACTTTCTATATAAAATAAAGGGGACTTTAGAAACTGGAATTTGGTATTAGAGGTAATTATTTTGAGAACGCTGTTGTACTCATGAGGAGATATTGGAGAATGCCTAAAGCAAATATTCTGGAAACATGTAGAGTTCTGCTATTTAATTGGTCCCAAGACCAAAACTCTTAGTTCTTTGCTCCAAATTTATGCTCTTGAAGTACTTTTTATTCTGAGAAATAAGGAAAAATAACAAAGATATCACATACATCAAAGTTAAGCTAGACATTGCTTCATTGGAGGTGAAGCTATTAATATTAATTTTGTTTTGGAAATTGGAAAAGTTAGACGTCAAATGAAACCAGTTTTGAAGTAAATTTACTAATTCCATCAAAAAATATGTACTGTTTTATGTAAGGGAATTTATATTTGTGTCATATTCAGACCTATAAAAGAATGACAGAGATTATATTTACAAATTTTAAAGCTCATAATCCTTTTTATGCTTTATTTTCTGTTTCAATTAATAGAAAAATACATGACAGTATACTGTGAACTTTCTGTGAACATTTATTGACTCATTTCAGAGCAAAATCAACAATGAAAGAAAAACAAGGTTTCTGACTCAAAATTTGACAAATTTATTCATAATTTCTAGCTCAGATTTTGTCAAAAGTTGATGCTTTCATATATTCATTTTTCTGTATTGTCAATCATCATACAATAATAATTGCACCAATATCATCAAAGTCCTATACACTAGTATGATAAATACAAAGTTTTTGTACAAATATTTTGATACTAATCAAAATATTGTTCTCTCAGCCAATGTGTCATATTTCTGTTTTTCCAGAAGATAAGAGGGGGAAAATAAATGGTTGAAAAACTGTAAGAAAAATGGACTAGTCTCTATACTCTAGAGGCAGCAGATTGGGATTTTAAGGTAAACTGAATACAGAATGAGATTTCATCAACAACAAAATAAATTAATTAAAAAATATGTCCACTTTAACACAAAATAGTGATCACAAAATCATATATATACAATGTTATCTTTAGAGAGCTTGTGCTTTCTAGAAGAGATAGAAGTGGCTGTGTGCCTTTGAAATACTGAAAAAAACTACACAATGGAAAAAATCAATGGTGATAGCTTATTCATAAGGCAAACAGGACAATTAGTGGAACCTGACACACTCTGTGTGTAACATCTCTCACATTCCACTAAGGACTGACAGATTAATATCAAAGACACCATCATCAGCAAATTTACTTTCCATGAAATATTCTCAGACTCAAACACTTTCCAAGTGGCTTTTTTAACGATTACTTTAAAAATGAAATTGTTGATAAGCTGTCAATATAAACACATTAATAATTTACTTCCTGAATATTTTGTGAATACAAATCTTCAACCCTCTTTGTCTGTTACATATTTTCATACCTTTTCCTAGTCCTCAGTGAAAGTCACTACCCTGAAGTATGCTTTCAGTCAATTTCACGTATTTATTAGTCCCAAAGTGTACTTTGTTTTATTTGTTTAAAAAAATATCATAAAGTAAAACCCTTGAATACGAACAGTACTTGGAAAGTAATCAAGACATAGCATAATATCAAGAAAGATATGCAGTTTCAAAGCAATAATTTAAATGAGAAATGACTCCTAGAGAGAGCTCTACTTAGGCCCTGCAACGCCATCCTTGGAACACCACTGTGTTAAGTTGCAGCCTGACCCTGTGTCTACAAAGCGTATGCCCTTTGTTTGTACAGTACACAGACAACTCAGCATCCCCAGAAGCAGAACAGGATGATCACAGTATTCCACACTGTGTCTAGGCCACGAATGCTTCATTTTCATTGCAGTGTTACAGGGACAATAATCTTCTAGTAAAAATAAATTAACTTCATAAACTGTGGTGGATTCTAAAGGCTAACATTGATATAAAACATGTTTCATTCCTATTTTCTACAAATGATTGTTTATATTGGCTTTCTTTCAATTTATAATGATGATTTTAAGGGATTTTGGAGTTTTTCATGCTTGAGTAAATATTTGCTTATATGATTTTTTTTGGTCTCATGTACTTTCATTTTCCTGTCAATGAATTATCTCTATAAGCATAAGTACAAAGAAGTCACCATATCTATCTTTTATTCAGAGAGGAGGTACTGGGTCCTAAACCCAGAAATTAGAATAGACAACATAGAGTGCTCCATGATTCTATGCCGAGTTATTAAAGATTTTCATTTCCTTTTATCCTTTGGTAATTATGTGATATATAAATATCACAAAAAAGTTTAGTTATATTGCAGATTGAACTAAAAACATGACTGCCAAGGAAGCATTATGAAGGCAACACACACGTAACACCAGGCTACTATTTGCAACATACATGCAGGTCTCTGGCTGTCTTTGGATTTGTTCATGATTTCAGTTTTATCTCATTTAGTATTCTATGAGCACACGAAAAGCTTCATCATACCCACGGGTCTAAAGGGATGTCTGCAGCTTGATATTCTTCTATAATTATGACACATCTTATTTTCCTGATATTTGCTAAATTGAAATTTAAAATCAGAGATAATATGATTGCACCTCCAGAGGGGTATTTTTTTTCTCTATACATCATCATACTATAATGTTTTATGGGCAAGTCACCTTAATCTTGCCTCAAGTTTAATTGAGCCAAAGAAAGTCTCCTCAGTAGCAGAAAAAGTGTCTACTATATTCATACACTATTCCAATTGAATTAAAGCTGTAAAAGCATAAAAATACATGTTCTAGTTCCAGTAACATTCATTAAGGGAGGAAAAAAAATGAAGGAGTAGCTATGTTACTATGCAGATTGTCAGAAGGAAATAGGTTCTCCAGGTAGTGAAAAATCAAAACAAGAAAAAGCTACATCCAGGAAATGACTAACACTATGGCTGAACAAAGATGATAAAGATGTGTTAAGCTTATAATGAAGAAAATATACAGCTGTTTCATGGGAAGTTCTGAGGATGGCCTCAGCTAGATGCTCAGCAAGCTTAGGAACCAACCAAAATAATCATGTTTCTCTCATAGCAATGATGCTCTTAAGACAATGATGAAAAATTGAGCTACAGAAGAAAGTAGAGAATTCAACTACAGGAAAATACTCTATTACCTTATGTATGTATGTATGTATGTATGTATGTATTTCTTTATTGTAGAAATCGATTTATGTAAAAAATCCTGTGCAGTTCATTTGTATTTATAAACAGAGTACATGAGGGCTTGGGTTCCTCCAGAAATTAGACATAGTACTACCAGAGGACCCATCCATACCACTCCTGGCATATATCCAGATGATGCTCCAACATGTAACAAGGATACATGCTCCGCTATGTTCATAGCAGCCTTATTTATAATAGCCAGAAGCTGGAAACAACCCAGATGTCCCTCAACAGAGGAATGGATAAAGAAAATGTGGTACATCTACACAATGGAGTACTTCTCAGCTATTTAAAAGAATGGATTTATGAAATTCTTAGGGAAATGGATGGATCTGGAGAATATCATCCTGAGTGAGGTAACCCAATCACAAAAGAACAAACATGGTATGCATACTCTGATAAGTGGTTATTAGCCTAGAAGATCAGAATACACAAAGTACAAACCACAAACCACGAGAAACTCAAGATGAAGGAAGACCAAAGTGTGGATGCTTCTTTGTTCCTTCTTAAAGGGGGTTCAAAATACCCATGGAAGGAGTTGTAGAGACTAACTATGAAGCAGAGACTAAAGGAAGGACAATTCAGAGACTGTTCCACCTGGAAATCCTTCCCATATTCAGTCATCAAATCTAGATACTATTGTGGATGCCAGCAAGTGCTGGATGACAGGAGCCTGATATAGCTGTCTCCAGAGAGGCTCTGACAGTACCTGACTAATACAGAAGTAGAGGTTCACAGCCATCCATTGGACTGAGTACAGGGTCCACAATGAAGGAGCTAGAGAGGACCCAAGGAGCTGAATGGCTTGCAGCCCCTTAGGAGAAACAACAATATGAACTAACTAGTACCCTCAGAGCTTCCAGAGACTAAAACACCAACCAAAGAGTACACATATTGAGACTAATGACTCCAGCAGCAGAGGATGACTATAATGACTATAGCAGAGGATGGCTAAGTTGATCATCAATGGGAGGAGAACCCTGTGAAAGTTCTATGCCCCAGTGTAGGGGAATGCCAGGGTCGGGAAGCAGAAGGGGTAGGGTGGTGAGCAGGGCGAGGCGGGAGGGGACAGGGGTTTGTTGTAGTTTTTGTTATTTTATTTCATTTATTTTCTTTTTTTGGAGGGGATCCTGAGAAAGGAGATTTTGTAAATAAAGAAAACATCTAATAAAAAAATGAAAAAGAAGGAATGTTGGGAAGGAGAGCAGGAAATATCTCTGAAATCTCTTGATGCTGTACATAATGATTTATGTCTATTGTAATTGTAATGAATGTTAGAAATTATTATTAGAATTTGGACTGTAAATAAAAGACTCCCTGCTTTCAAAATTAATATTACATAAGAATGTATTAACATCAGGAAATAACCATATTTCAAAAGAACATTTCTATATCATGCAGATGCTCAAACAATGCTATCAGAAGTTAGGTTTCTTTTGTTAATGAATTGCAAAAATTCTGTGTGCACTAAAACTATGGCCTATTCATTTCATATTCATTAAGAAATCAATGTTTTAAAGTAAATGTTACAAATGAATATTTAATGTTGTTGCAATTAATAATATGTATTTATAGCACTTTTTTTCTAATTAATGCAAACCCAAATGGCTGAGCATAATAACATTTGACCTTCTACATAACCATTCTCTTGACTGCATATTATTTTCAAAGAACTGGAATATGATCTAACAGGATAATGTCTCCCTAGTTAAGAACATCTCTGCCTAATGAGACCCAGCTCTCCACGTGGTGGGTGGCAGAATCAGAGCTTGGTATTTCTCTGTGAACACCTGAGTGTCCAGCTGATTTCAAGGAAAGAAAACATCCTGAAACAACAATGATAAACAGTTGTTAAGAGGCGTTCCCATGCCTCCTTAGAATGTGCCAAAATAACTTTCCTAAAGTAAGATTTTTATTACACAAATAGACACTATCAACTTATCTATTCTTTGAGTTCCAGCCTTAGGAATCTCAATTTCATGTGGAGACCAAATCTTTATTGAAATAGCCTCTTCCTACATTTTCTGCCTGAGATTTTCTCCTCAGAGCTAAAGTGGACATAGCAGTGGAAACTGTTGAAAGACCTCAAATAAACCAATGAGCTAATTTCTGAATGCTTATGTTCAATAAAGCCAGGAGGATAAAGAACTGGTCACATCCAGTTCCTGGGTACCCAAGGAACTAATTTACATTTTAATCCTAATCCTAATTCTCCAAAGAAAAGATTATGAACACATTATGCTCCTGGTACCCATAACTAAACATTAATTAAATATCATACTTAAGTCATTAAGTCTCAACTTTAGACAATTGCGATTTCACAGGTCACTTCTTCCATTTAGAATAAATCACCACTATCTGAACTGCTAGATATCATACATGTTAAAATATAATAATTTTGCTAAATAAAAACTCACAAAACTACCAGAGAATATATAATACACTGAGCATTTGAAAATCTCTTATTTGTTAGTTATATATTATTTCTTGTATGAGATATGGCCACAGTTATCATGAATATTATGTATTAACATTTTGAAAATGTTTGCATCTAGCAGTGTTAAAGGTAATAATTCATTACATTGCTATGCTTTAATGACAAGCTGTCTTTATTAATATCATTAAGAGTCTGCTTAAAATTAGAAATGTTATGCTGTTCAAAGCAACATTAAGTTATACAATTCATATTGCCAAACAAATTGTACTGAGTAGATTGGGTCACAGGATTGATTGTCTCAATAATAGTGCAGACTGGGTCAGGGAACATCAGGCCTGAAGAGCTGGGCAGACTTACCACTTCTTCAAACTTTATAACTGCCAAGGATGCTCAGCAGTACAACCCCTAGGGTCTTTTGTTTCTGTTCATAATTAGTTTTTAAAAGTGAGACTTTGCAATGATCAAATATTTTATGTATCCTAATTACTAAGCTGGTATTCATTTCCAAATATATGAATGTATCACAGAAAATCTTTATTGGAAGAAAAGCCATTTTCAAATGTAATTGGAGAATTTTTTGATGTATATTTCATAGGAATGGAATAGATCTTTAGGGAAAAATAGAGTCCAATCAAATGTCTGTCAAATAAAAATAAAAATAAAGATTAATTTTTTCCTTAAGATAGTAGGAAGTATTTTGTACATCATCATCTACCATGCAATATATGTGTTATGTGTATGTTGTGGTGTGTGTGTGTATGTGTGTGTGTGTGTGTGTGTGTGTGTTATTTATATTGTTTCTTTTAACCTTACAACATCTTTGTAACACCTCTTAAAATATTTTGCTAACAGGTAGAGATATTTTACCTGAGGTACAAAGCTGATACAATGAGGGATCTTGCTCCATGTTTTTCATCCTTGTGGTATATGTGAAATCTACCTAGAAAAAGAACTAATATAACTGAAATCCCATTTCTCAGCATGTCTAACAAATTCTGTAAACTCTAATTTTCTGTGGATTGTGGTAGTTGTATTATCTTATTTCTGACTTTGTTGGTGAAATGATCTTTCACTAGTTAGTCTCCAGATGTGGAGGCTGTAATTCTTGTATGATTCTACATGGAAATGATAGACTAGAAGCACCAGACCACAATCACAAGGCTTTCCTTTGATTTCACTTAAGCAATTTGCTATCATTTATGTATTTGAAAACCCTTATAATTATAGAAATTATTTTTCTGCTTCCTCTTATATTTTCTTACGCAATTAGTTCCCCCAAATCATAAAAGTACAAATACTCTAATTTCATAACTTCTTATATTTACAAAATTATTTAATATTAAGGATATCTTCATGTTTAAATATGGAGACATAACATTTTATTGAAAAATTGATACTGTTAGATGACAACAAATATGATATAGATGAGAAGAAAAAAATTTTTTCCTGGAAAGATGTATGAAAAAAAGTTGACACAAAGCTTTACTCCATCCTCCCCCCTTTTTAAATCATTGAATAAAATGAGAAACTAGGTGGGACTGTGCTGTATGTGACAATGTAGTATAGTACTTTGAAGCAGAATACTTTCAGGAGTAAGAAGAAAAAGGACAGTTTGACTTTGAAAAGCTTAAGCAACATAATAGTGCTAACCAGCAATCAAGAAGAGATTAACATTATTAAGAAATGGTGCTAAATAGCTTATAAATGACATTTCTTATAATATAATGAAATGAAAATATTATGTCTTTTACAAGTGAAACAATTTCATTCAAATGACTTAGTTACTGGTAACATCAGAATCTAAACTAAGTTCTACTCTAGTAATCTGAGCTTCTAGATAATAGTTATTTCCATTGAATACTTGAGATGTTATTTTATTTCCTATAACAGGAGCACATAGAATTAACTTAGAATTTTTATTTTAATAGAAAAAATAAAATTAAATAGAACATAAAATAGGTTGAAAGAACAGTAAATAATTATCCCATCACTTGCCTTCCTGAGAAGTACTACAAGACTCTAGGAATATTCAGGTCCACTTGGGGCACAGAAACCAGAAGTAAGCATGTGCTGTTCACGGAGCTCCATTGTCCGTCCCAAGACTGTACCTGTCTCCCTGAGGAGTCATGCCAGCATTGGAACATCCAGCCAACAGCATGGGCAACCAGATGACTAAAGGCTAGTATACAAACCCAATCAACAAGAGAAAGGGCAATATGGTATCACCAGGGCCCAGCTATCCTACTGGAGCAAGCCCTAAGTATCCTAACACACCAAAGCACAAGAAGATGAACTCAGATTCAATCTTAATAATGGTAGCAAAGTTCTTAAGGAGGAAATTAATAAATACTAAGAATTTCAGGAAAATTAATTTAAATAAGTGAAGGAAATGAATAAAACAGTTCAAGATCTAAAACTGTAAATAGCAATAATGAAGATATAAGGTGAGGGAATCTTGGAGATGTAAAAGCTAGGAAAAAGTACAGGAACTATACCAACAGAGTACAAGAAGTATAAGAGCACCTACGTTCAGCAACAACATAGTACAAGAAGTATAAGAGAAGCTGAGATATAGATTGAAGAAATAGATACACATGTTAAAGAAAACTGTTAAATCTAAAAAAGTCCTGATAAAAAACATCCAAAAAATATGAGGCACTATGAAAAAACAAACAAACCTAGGAATAGATGGAATAGAAGACACTCAGCTCCAAGGGTGAGAAAATATTTTCAACAAAATCATAGAAAAACATTTCCCCAACCTAAAGAAAGAGATGTCTAGAAACATACAAGAAAATTAAGAACTCCAAATAGATGAGAAAAATGAAAGAAAATCCCAGAACCACACATAATAATCAAAACACTAAATGTACAGAACCAAGAAAGAACATTGAAAGCTGCAAGAATAGGTTAAGTAACACATAAAGATAGACCTTTCAGAATTACACACAACTTCTCAACAGAGACTCTAGAAGCCATAAGGACCAGGGTAGATGTCTTGCAGACTCTAAGAGATGACAGATGCCCAGAGTACAAGACCCAGCAAAAATTTCAATCACCAAAAATGGAAGAAAAAAAAAAAGGATATTCCATGACAGAACCAAATTTAAACAGTGTCTCTCCATTAATCTAACAATGAATAAATTGAAAATAAGGCAAAGGCACCATCAATAGGACAAAATGGCAGCCTACAGAATGGGAAAAGATATTCACCAACCTTATATGTGACAGAGGACTAATATCCAAAATATATAAACAACTCAAGAAATTAGACACTAATAAGTAAAACATCCCAATTGAAAAATGTGGTACAGAACTAAACACATAATTCTCAACAGAGGAATCTTGAGTGGCTGAGAAGCACTGGGAGAACTGTTCAACATCCTTAGCTATCAGGGAAATAAAAGTAAAAATGACTGAAATTCTATCATATCCCTGTTAGGATGGCAAAGACCAAAAACACAAGGGACAGCTTAGACTGGCAAGGATGTGGAGCAAGGAGAACACATTCCATTGCTGGTGGGACTGCAAACTTGTACAACAATGTTGGAAATCAATATGGCAATTTCCTAGAAAATTGAGAGTAAATTTACCTCAATAACCAGTTATTCTACTCTTGAGAATATACCCAAAGAATGTTCCACCATACCACAAGGACACTTATTTGTCTATATTCACAGAAACTTTATATATAATGGCCAGAAACTGGAAAAATAATCTGTATGTCCCTTAACCAATCAGTGGACAAAGAAAATGAGGTACATTTACACAACAATATACCACTCAGCTATTAAAAACAAAGATGTTATGAAATTTGCAGGCAAATGGATGGAACTAGAAAACATCATTCTGAGTGAACAAATCAAGATGTAGAAAGATAATCAGGCTATGTATTCACTTATAACTAGATATTACCTATCAAGTACAGGATAAGCATGCTACCCAAAGAATCTAAGTTACAAGGACGATCCAAGATGAAAGCTTGAATCTCACATAGAAGGGTATATAAAATATATGTCGTAGGTGCTTGGATGAGGGAAACTGAGGTGGGAATCAGATATGAAGGAAGGGGAGGGGTTGGATAGGCCTTTGAGAGAGAATAGAAATTGGGCAGGGGACAGGGAGGAGGACTCTTGGAAGGGCCAGAGACCTGGGAAGGGGATAGTCCTGGGAGTCTATGGGGGTGACTCTAGGTGAGAATCCTAGCATCTGGGAACATGGATACTGAAGTGGCCACCTCCTGTATCCAGGAGGGACTTCCAGTGCAGGAACGGGAATACTAACCCACCCACAAAACCTTTGACCTAGACCCAAACCTTGTCCAGCCTACAAGGCTCTTCGGGAATAAATATAGAGCAGAATTTGAGGGAATGACCTACCAATTGCTGGCCCAACTTGAGATTCACCCCATGGGAGAGAACCAACCACTGACAATATTAATAATCTTCTTCTATGCTGGCAGACGGGAGCCTAGCATAATTGTCTTCTTTGAGACTTCAACCAGAAACTGATGGAAACATCTGAATATTAGGCAGAGCACCAGGGGACTTTTAGAAGACTGGTGGATAGAATTTAGGGAGCTGGGAGCATCAAGTATACCACAAAAAACACCTACAGTCTCAAATAACCTGTATCCATAGGGGCTTCTGGGGACTAAACCACCAACTGAAGAGCATGCATAAGTCTCAATTAGACCCCATACCTGTTAATGGCAGATATGTGGCTTGGTCTTCATGTAGGTCCCCTAACAATTAGAGCACTGTCTCTGACTCTGCTGCTGCCTGCCTTTGTATCACCTTCCCCTAACTGGGCTGCCTTGTCTGGCCTCAGTAAGAGAGGATGCACTTAGTCCTGCTGCAACTTCATTTGCCAGGGAGGCCTTCCATGTCTCAGAGGAGAAGTGCGGGGATAATGAGGGAAGACATATGTGAGGTTGGGACTGGGAGGAGAGTAAGGAGGAGGCAACAACTGCAATTTGGATGTAAAGTGAATAAATAAAAAGAAAATTATGTTAGAAAAATGGATAGAATGCCATTAAGGAAAAAACAATGTAATGCTTAATCTTGATTGTCAACTTGAAAAGACTTGCCAACTGAAAAAGAAAAGAATGAAATACTTTTGAGAGTGTCTGTAATAAAATTTCAGAGATGGTTGGTAGGAGATGCAGCAACTGATGAGAAAAGACTCCCCTCCTCACATGGCCTTTTTTGACTGGCAGTGTCAAATATGCTGGGTCACAGGATAGAGCAAAGATGCAAGGAGGAAGCCAGCACATTCGAGCTTTTCCTGTGCGTGTCCATTTGTTATCATGTCTTCACCCAAGGATACCACAGTGCAGGTTTTTCTGTCTCTCTAATTGTTTGCTTGCTTGATTATGAGTAGTTATACTTTTTCAGATGCGTATCTGTTGCAGAGATGCAAGGATAGAGGACAGCATCAGGTGTTGTTCCAAGAGAGTTTTTAAGCTGTATGAGGTTCCAGCTCTGAGAGGAGGAAGTAGACAGGGAGTTCCACCTTTAAAGATGTTACTTGTAGTTGATACCCATTGGTAAAGGTAAATCTGTTTTCTCCAACACGTATCAACAAGCAGAGAAAACCACACTCGAGGGCGGGTTTATGCCATTCCCAGGAGTAATTGGTTAACTCAAAATGAACTTCATGGTTTTTTGTTTGCTTGTTCCTTTGTGTGTGTGTGTGTGTGTGTGTGTGTGTGTGTGTGTTTGTGAGAGTGGTTTGTATACTTCTGTGTGTCTGTGTAGTCTCTGTATGGTTGTATGTCTGTTTAGTCTGTATATGGTTGTGGGTTCATGTTGTGTGTATATGCTTGTGTATGAATGTGTTGTGGGTATATGCTTGTGTGTGTTGGTGTATGCTTGTGTGTGTATGTGTGTATGCTTGTGCATTGTATGTGTATATGTGTGTGTATGCTTTTGTGTGTGTATGAATTTTTCATTTCATTTCGATTCATTTGGGCAATTTTTTTCTGTCTTTTGTGTGGTTGTGTTGAATTTCATCTGCCTTTTAACATGGATATGGATTCATATGTACGTCCTACTAAGGGAACTCAAATTATTTGATGTCAGACTAGGGTTGGTGAAATTATGGCTAATATCACGACACTACTTTTAGGTGTCCTTGCTGAAATGCCACTCATCATTGATTATTCTTGTCCTGAATTTTCTCCAGTTTCATGAACTGAGAAGTTTCTGTGTTTTCTATATCTGCAAAAACAGCAGCAACAGCCTTTGTTAGGCTTTGTAAATGTTGATTCTATAGGCCAGTCAAATACAATGTTTTTGTTTGTTGTTATTCCTTAAATTGCTTCTATTCTTTTAGAAAGATACCAATATAAATGATAAATTAATAAATATTTTCTCTGTCATGTGTTACCCATAATTTGGGCTTGGAGTCAAAAGTTTAATTTAAATTATTAGTATTTCATTTTTGATCTGACATATTAGAATTTCTGGATTTTTTTGTCTTATATTTTTTGGGTTTTGTTTCTATAAATGAGGTACAATAATAGTCAATTTAAGAGTTTTTCTAGGTGGTACCTGCTATATACTCTAAAGACTATTTACAAATTTGAGAATCCATTTTCTGTATGAACATGACATCTGTCTTACATTTTATCAAAGGCTGATACGTTTACTTGACATTTCCTCCGTCCTGATACTAAATATTTAGTGCAATAGTTGGTGTGAGTGCTCAAAGTAGGTAGCTATTTCCAAGAAGCTAAGTATCTATATCCCAGAAATAATGATTTTAATTTTAGAAAAGTCTGCTATGTTATTGATACTTTCCTCAAAACATTCAATTTTGATATGCCCAAAATAGATCACATTGAGGAGCTAAAATGTCAGCTGTAACAAATTTGATTATTACAATGGAGTTGAGGATTGAGCCTAGTATGTGACTCAGTTATAAGGCTCCTTCCACATGACCTCTTTTTACTTAGAACAGCAGTTATGACGAAAGACTACATCAATTGACCTTTATAGCACAATAATAGTGAGTTACTTGACAAAACTTCTGCATGGAAAGCAATAGCCACTGATGAGTACACAGCAGGTTGAAATTATGGCAAATACCACAACATTATTTTTAAGTGTCCCTTGCTGAAATGTCATTCATCAACATATACAACAAAGCCATTTTCTTCCTTTAAATACTATTCTGTAAGTGAATTCAGCAAACAAAATTGTGTCATATATTGTTCTACATGATTAACTCTGTGAAAAATGTTAAAATGGAAGGAATGTGTTTAGAAAAAAAGTTTCATTTAAAAATCTGTCTACATTTAATAGCAATAAGTTGTGAAAATGTAAGGCTTCTAATTAAACCCTTTGAAATGCATATGTTATTACATTGATGCATACAGAATTTATCTATTATGTAGTAGGGGTATGCCTTAAGCATTTCTCAGATAAAATTACTTTGTTCCAAGTTTCTGTGTATAGTTGGCATTATGGCTTCTGCTTTGCACATAAAGTAAACCAAAAAATAATTTAAGTAACTTGCTTGGAATCACATGTACAATATAGGAAAGACTTAGGATTCTCATCTGTGTATCTTTTTCCAGGCTTGTTTTCTGTTTGTTTTGTTTTGTTTTGTTTTGTTTTGTATTTACATGGATAGTTGTACCATTTTAGGATTGAGCAAAATGATGCATATAAGGGACTATATAAGAGCACTCACTCCTATTAGTGAATGCAGTCTTCATCTCATGTGTCATGGAATACTAACTGAAAACAATGAATAGAAGCTTCAAGCAGTTTACATTTTATTAATTTTCTATTTGAAAAACCAAACTAAGAAAATCTATTTGGTTCCAGCCAGTCCCTCCACTGCTCTTTGTTATGACATCACTGATACTTAATGCCACTGTGTAAAGCAAAAACATTCAGAGTTTAATCGTTTAGTTTAGGAACACTGCTTAAAGATGCATGTTTAAAGAAGATGCAATGGGCATGAAGCACACTGTTTCAATTTAACCCCAGGAATTTGGAAATCCTGATTATTTACCCTACCCATTCCCCGTGTGGTCGACTATAATCGAATCCCTATCTCTCTCCATTCCACCGCATTATTCTCTGCCAACTTTGACTATAGCCTGTCAGAGATATCATATTATTTTGATGGTTTCATGAATATAAAATTTGGGTTTAGAGGGTACAAGAAAAATCTCCAAGCATAGTGCAGCATTTTCAAAGCTCAGAAAACATTTATCTTGGAGTATTTTTACAAGCTTTTTTACACTCTCTGTCATAGCTCTTTATATATATTGGCCACCATTGTTACAGAATATTAATTCCCCCTGGCCTGCTTTGTGTTCAAAGAAGTCCATAATGCTCACAAACTGAGCCAGAAATGTATGTCTTAATTTTGTTGATGTTTCCATCAAACTGTATTCCAAGTAGATGATAGCATCCTTGATGGAATTCACTGTTTACTTTATTGAAGTTCAAGCCATTTGGAAGGTGAGAAAAGTTGAGTTGAATTCATCATCTTCCCTTTATATTCCCCATTTCAGACATTTGCCAAGTATGAGCTTATCTTACTAATAGCAAAGCCATACTGAGCCCTACACTGCATTTGCAAATTAATGAATAAATAAATACATTTTATAATGTTCTCAGCAGGAGTTCCCTATTCTTCCTATTGAAAACAAATTAGCTGAATTTAGATTTTCAATTAATGCTAGAATAGACTATCCAGGAAGAAATAAAACATTTAAAAATTCATGGTGTCTATGTGAAAGTTATTATTTCTTCTTAATGTATTTTCACATTTTTAAAGGTTTTTCCATAGAAAATATTATTCTAAAAATTATAGTTTTTAAAACCAAACTACTATGCTCTGTAAAGTTTGGAATGGAGAGAACAATCATGTTTGCCACCTTCTTTCTCCACAGAACTTCAAACGTGATAGAGTCTGGAGTGAAGCAGAGAACAGAGGGTCATTTATAGCTACAGGTGAACACTCTGCAGATGCTAATCTAAAACTCTTACCTGGAACTACATTATAGACTTAGGCTGAAAATAAACACAGAACATGATATTCACCTTTTTACTTTGATCTACATTTTGGGGTCTATCAATTCACACTTTTTCTATAAGCTTACTCAAAACTAGATATTTCTCTTGAAAATGTTACACGGATACACATATCACACCCAAACTTACACTCTCATTTGTAGTAAAGGAGGATAATACTGTGTGTCTTTATGGTTGGAGAAAGAGAATATATTCAACCTTCTGTGGGAAAGGTAGCAGGAAAGTTCATTATACATGGGCCAGAGGTGAAAGAATTCTCAATAAGACAAACCTGCAAATGATTTAGTTATACTCTATGCTTTAATATGTACCATAATTCTACAGTGCATAGTGTCATACTGGCTTACATGTAAAAACATACATAAGTAGATGGATGCAAAGTAGTTGATATGTTGTATAAACAAGTCTGGAGAGCTAATTAACAATGTATAGATTGTGACCAATAAAATTGTGTTAGGTTTGGAAAATTTTTTGCACTGATTTTAGTTGTTCTTTTCACAAAAATAAAACAACTCAAGATATCAACTTGTAACTCAGATGTAAACATCTACTATCAATATGTATCCCAAAATATCAAGCTGAAAGTCTTGAATTATAATAGTATCTCTATCTCTACCTCTATCTCTATGCATATATACATCCCTCTATTTTTGGTCTATGTATCCATCTGTGAATATATCTAGGTATCTATCTATCTATCTATCTATCTATCTATCTATCTATCTATCTATCTATCTACACATACAAAGACTGTAGCAATAGATTTCCAATTCCATGATTGGTTTACTTTTCCTACAGAGGGTAGGTGAGGATAGAAAAGTCTTTTGAAAAAATAATGATAAAAAATTTGATATATGTATAAAATGTAAAACATATCCAGACTTTATAATAAGTACAAAAATTAATTTGAGATGGATCATACTCTTAAGAGAAATATTTAAAACAATAACGTCATCAACAACATAAGAATAATCTTGGAGAAGACAAAGATTTGGGGTTTATTTAACATATCCATATACTAGCAAATGAATTTTATTCTGGATATATAAATAAATATAACAATTCAGTATTTAAAATAGAACAGTCAAACACAGACAATTACAACAAGTGGGTGCTATCAAATAAAGAACAAAATAACTCAAAGACTTGAAGTCTGACTATGAATAGTCCTCACAAAACTGCAGATTAAGCCGGGTGGTGGTGGCGCACGCCTTTAATCCCAGCACTTGGGAGGCAGAGGCAGGCGAATTTCTG
>NW_022196905.1:61983707-61984977 GCF_008632895.1 Mastomys coucha | reverse complement strand
AAAAAAACTGCAGATTAAAACTGCAGTCAACCAGATTCCCCTTCTATGCAAATAATGGTTCTGATAGTGCCCCAGGTTCCTGACTCAGAAGATATATATGTGTGTGTGTGTGTGTGTGTGTGTGGGTGGGTGTGGGTGTGTATAATTTTCCAGGTACAAAATTAAACATAATTTTGCCCTATAACTTCCTAATTCTTTACCTATGTATCTACAAAAGAAAACATCTTCATCAGATGTTCATAATACCATTATTAATAGAAGCCTGAAAAGAACTCATACATTGTTAAACCAAAACTAAACAAACAAGCAAGTAAACAAATGAGCAAGTACAACAAACACTGTTTTAAAACTGCGAAAATGGATTATATGTTGCCTTTGTTGTTTCAGAGTATGCAGTAAAATGTCATGGACTTGATGCCTTCAGTGAGTTTTATTTCTCCAATCTCTTCAGATAAAGAATTTGTTATCATTATCCACTATAACTGTGTTCTAGTGAGATTGCTCCTTTTGGCTTGAAGCTATCTGCATTTTACTGTATTTTTGTGGGAAACAAGGTAGAAAGAATTGTATCTCCTCTTTTTTTCTTAAATAAGAACTAATGCTACCCTCAACCTTCTTGACTTCACCTAAACTCAGTCCTATCACGAAGGAAGGTCGAATTGGTTAATTACATCACAATGTATATTAAATTTTCAACATATGAATGTGGCTGGGTGAAACTGCCTATGTGAGTACATGACACAAAAAGACAAAATGTAACAATAGAACATAAAACTCAAAATGAGTTTCAACAATATTATGTTAACTTATATATATATATATGTATACTTAATGAGTCAATTTATAAAACATTGCAGGATGAATTAAACTAAATGATACTGAAAAGAAATGGAACTGTTGTTTTCCATGTTTTTATATTTTTCTCAGGAATCTAAAATGGAAAGAGACCCAAAGGAACATTCAAGAATGATGTAAGACTACGGAATGTTTTCTAAGACTTTAGAATTTGTTATCAAACTCAACAAACTGTACTCTTTAGATCCATGTATCATTTTATGTATATGTCAGTAATTCAAAAATATACTACCCAATTAGTGCAAAACTTATACAAACATTGAATGTATTTTCATGGCTCCTAGAAAAGAGAGAGAGAGAGAGAGAGAGAGAGAGTCATTTTTCCTACATGACATGACCTATGGAAGCTTGTCCAAACATTAGGGCAGGTCCCACTCCCTAAACTAACTAAGCCATATGAACTGGATTGGATGAG
>NW_022196905.1:61948707-61978707 GCF_008632895.1 Mastomys coucha | reverse complement strand
AGAAGTATATTCCTAAGAACCTGTACTGTCCCCGTTGAGCTCAACGGGATTCCTCAATTGGACTCCTGAGGCAGCAGGCCGGCTCGGCCCATCAGGTGTTTAGGACCGGAGACAGCTCTAAGGAACAAAGACAGAAATGGTAGCCCAGAATTCATAAGGAACCGAACCTTTAATCCGCTTTCCTGCCTGGAGCCCTCGCTGCAGGGGCTTGTTTACAGACTGAGATGTTTTTTCCCTGTTCTCACTTCTATGCTAAAAGACATAAGATTGTTTTGCCTTAGGTATAAATATCCCGATTCACTAAGTAAAGATCACACCTTGATAAGCATCTACTTGGTGTCGTTCCTTGTCTCTCCTAACCCGCTTATGTTCACAGAATCTCGACTTCCCCAGTTCGTGAATCACCCACGTTAAGAAGTGAAACTGCGGGCCGGTTTCCTTCAAGAACCAAACCTCATCACCCATTGTCATAGCTCAACTCTATACATCTCAATGGGTAGCTATGAAAAGGCATGTTCTCACTGTATACATTTTGATTCAGAGAAAGAATGGATTAGATTTTTATCTGACTTTATATATTCACAAACCTTCTGATTTTCATCTATAACTTCAGAAAAAAATAAAAAAACTTATCATTTCTCCACTCAACAACTCAATAACCCGTGGTATGAAGCTGATTTGAACCTTTCAAAGTATACACAGATTAATTAGTGATGCTATGAAATAGGCACATTGACTCCAAGAAAATAAAATAAATAAATGAACTGGACTAAGAACACATTCACTAGAAAATCAAACATATAATAAAGAAAGATGTCAAAGTCATTAAATTACCCCTTCAGTAGTGCAATAAACCTAATTTAAACACTTGTGAGTCTAGTTTACAATATCTGCTGAAATGTTTGGATTTGTTGTCCTTCCTCTTCCCTCCCTTCCTTCCTTCCTTCCTCCCTCCCTTCCTCCCTCCCTTCCTTCCTTCTTTCCTTCCTTTCTTCCTTCCTTCCATGCTTCCTTCCTCCCTTCCTTTCTTCCTTCCTTCCTTCCTTCCTTCCTTCCTTTCTTCTCTAATAAACTTGTTTATTAAGTTAATAAAACACTTTTGCCTACTTTTTTTATCAGGCATTTCATCAACTTGAAATAAAAAATTTACCTGAACAAAAAGTTGATGGCAATGATGAGATTAGTTCATCACATTTATGAAGGATTAATGGTTAGATATTCATCCCAGGGACATGGCCAGGCCTGGATCTATAATTAATCTCCAGGAAACTACCTATAATTTACCCTAAAATTAAAATATAGAGGAAACCAGAAGACCAAAGACCTGATCACTAGTCTCTTAAATATAAAGTAAAATTCATGCTCCAAGATACAATGACGGCCTTTTAGAATATAACTATGAATTAATAAGGATTAATGTATGTATGTATTTTCTAACCTCGACCAAAAAATTGGCAAATATTGATGCATGTCAATAACAAATTAGTGACATGTTACCTACTTGAGTATTTTTTTAACTTACAAGTTTTTATTTGTTATAGATTCTAAATCATTCAAATTTGAACTTTAAAAATGGATTATCTCACTATTAGTTACTTTTGTCATTGTCATTGGTGTGACTAAATACCTGACTAGAGGCAATTTAAAGGAGGAAAGGGCTATTTAGGTTAAAGTACTGGGCATTAAAGCCTGTCATAGTGTGCCACCACTCAGAGGCAGGCAGAATTCTGAGTTTGAGGCCAACCTGGTCCACAGAGTGAGTTCTAGGATAGCCAGGGCTACACAGAGAAATGCTGTCTCAAAAAACCAGAAAAAAAAAGTCTGCTATAGTGGGAAAGGCACAAGAGCAGTAATGTGAAACAGCTAGTTACATCGAATCTGTAATCAGGTAGCAGAGAAGGGTGAAAGCCTGTATTTAGGTGGCTTTGCTTTTGTATTTCAGTCCAGCAGCTCTTCCATGGAATGGTACTATTCTGAGCTAGAAGCTTTCTAACTCTGCTAATCTATTCTAGAAAAAGCTTTCATAGGTATTCCCAGAGGACTGTTTTCATTATCTTTACAAACTGATAATCAGAATTCTGAATGCAAACATGTTTAAAGAGTGAACTTCATAGTACAGTTATCAATGGAACAACATGGAGATTAAGGAGGAGAATGGAGATAGTGGTGGACAAGAGGAAATTGTCAATAGAAACTCAAAGCCTTTCCTTATATAGAGAACAAACAGTAGAAAACCTGCATAGTATATTATCAGCCTTATATGCAGAAACTCAGTAAGCAATAATATAAATATATTTCAGTAAGTCAAACTAATTAAACGGACTAAAAACCTATGTAAATGTTTTCCTCAGCAATAGAGCCTTATCATCAGCTTTTAGAGAGTACCCAGTATGGTAGACCATTCTCTGAGTTGTTTGGAGGATTCCATTCAGGATTTTTTGGACAACGTCTTTAGATCAAACCCATTCCTGAAACAGATATTTAAGTTAGTGACAAGAGTGTGTTGTCACAAAACTTTTCCTTGGTGGGAACTATACACAGCCCAGAGAGTGAGCCCACAGCAGGCCAAAGTATATATACCACTGAAGTCAAGCTTGGTAAAGCAATGAGCTTTTCTTGTCTAGCTCCATTCATTTGTCTGTAAACAGAAATATTTCACTTTTTAACAGCTAGATAATGGTCCATTTTCTAAATATACCACATCTTTTATCCACTCATTTATTAATAAGCATCCAAGCTGTTTCCAGTTCCTAGATATTACACTACAGCAATGAACACTGATGAGAAAGTATCTGTGTATTAGGAAATAAAGTCCTGTGGATATACCCGCAAGGGTGGTAGAGATAGATCTTGAGATAAATCAATCCTCAACTTTCTGAGTAACCACCACACTGTTTTCCATAGTAATTGTACAAATTGTCAATGCTACCAACGATTGTAAGTGTTCCCCTAAGCTAAATTTTTCTCCAACATAGCTGTAATTTGTTTTACTGATCTTGGGCATTTTGATGGATGTAAAATGAAATTTCAAAGGTAGTTTGATTTGAATTTCTCTTATGTAAGTGATTTTAAACATTTCTTTATGTTTCTCAGCTATTTGTGTTTTCTCTTTTTAGATCTCTCTGTTTAGACCCATACCCAATTTTTAAATTGGGCTACTTGTTTCTTTGATGTCCAGTCTTTAAAATTCTTTATATATTTTATATTAACCTTTTATGGGATATATAATTGGCAGAGATCTTTCCCACTGTGTAGCCTGCTACTTTATCTGAATCATCATTGCCTGTGTTGTATGCAGGCTTTTCAGTTCCATAAGGCTCCATTCATTAATTGTTATTCTTACTGACTGTGCTATTAGTGTACTGTTCATAAAGTTGTCTCCTGTGCCAATGAATTCAAACCTATTATCCACTCTTTTCTATCAGATTCAGGATATCTGGCCTTGGGTTGATCGTTATTTGAAGATCATCATTTGAAGATGGGTTTTGTGCAGGATTTTGAGTATAGGTTTATTTGCATTCTTGTCTATGCAGCCATTCAGTTTGACTAGCACCATTGTTTAAGAAGCTGCTTTTTGTCTGGCTTCTTATGTAAAAAATAGGTGTTCATAAGATATGTGGGCTTGACTGGATCTTCAATAAGATTCTATTGAACAATGTGTCATAAAAGCATTATGACAGCATGATGCTGTTTTATTAATATAGGTTTGTCTTACAATTTGAATTCTGGTTAGTAGTTATTTTATTATTCAGGGTTGTTTTAAATTTCTGATTTTTTTTTTTAGTGTGCATGTGTAATGTGGGGGTGGGTGGGTGCATGTGTGTGTCGGTTTTCTATAGTCATCACTATCTAGCTACTCTTATATTTTACTTTGTTTGAATCTAAGTTGGTGAGTTTTCTGATTCAGTCCTATGTCTTTAGCAGTTATAATGTGAATAGGAATCAATTAATTAGGTGGTGATGAACTAGTGAAGACTAGAGAGAATATGTGATCAACTCTACTACGAATAACTAACCACTAGGCAGCTATCTTCCCCCAAAAGGATATGATTGTATTACTCCAAGAGATTCCACTTGTTGCCAATGGACATGGTTTGACAAGTCAACTTGACCAATCTAATGACCACTATCATGCAGCCAAATCAAGTAGCTATGTTTGAAACTTAATTTTTTTATTTTAACATACTTTATTTGTTTCTAATAGATTTTATTTCCATCAGTATATTGAAATCACAATTCAATTTTGAAAAGAAAATCAATGTGAGTTACATTTATAGAATTTCTAATTAAAATAGGTCGTAGGTAGTCTACTCAGTAAAATCCTAGATTTTCAAGCACTAGAACCAGATTCAGATCCTAGCATCCACATAAAAAGCAATGTATACCTTTAATCTATGTAAAGACACAAAAGGGACTCTGGGCATTGATAGCCAGGCAACTCAGACTGTTCTCCAAACTCCGTGTTCAGCCAGAGACACAGTTTCAAATACTAAGGTGAAAGATTATTGAGGAACCCTTCAAGGCTGAACTATGACCTCTATCCATGTAAGCACATCAAATATAGACACACACACACACACACACACACACACACACGCACGCACACGCACATGCACACGCACATGCACATGCACACACGCTACTACCACCATCATTACAACCACTATACCATTTTGAAAATTAAAGTAAATCAATATATTTCATTGTAATCTTGGCACCTATCCCTTGACCAAAATAAAAACAAAAACAAAAGCCAACCCCCCCCCCTGAAATTGAAAAAATAAACAACAACAACAACATAACATCCCTGGCAGGCAGTGGCTTTCAGTTCAAGGCTTTATAATTTAAAAAATATAAATAAATAAATAAATAAATAAATAAATAAATAAATAAATGAAATTTTAAAAGTGCTGCATTAGGCTACAGCACACCAGTCTTACCCCTTTAACCAATACTAAATAAAAAACAAAATAATAGAAGATTTGTAGTAATTTTTGTTCTTCACTTGTAACCACTCTTCTCTTTTTTATCTCACTATGTTTCTTTTGGGTGGGGTATATTTTCATACATTATTGAATTAGCTTAGTTCATAGAAGGCAAGTGAAATGTGAACAAAAGTAATGAGTTATCTAAAGTTTTATTATTACAATAGTCCATGATGGAGCTTGCTTATAAACAGTATTTCTTAAATTCACATTAGCTGATATTTGTTATAATCATATATTGTGTATTTAATGAAAACATGAATAAAAATTTGTGAATTGGACAACAGAGCCTATTATGTGGGACTCGAGGGAGAGGCAGCCAAACTCACAAAGACAAGGAAATAAGTGCATTCTTAACATGCATGGTTTGAGCTTCAAATTCTTAAAATTGAGGCAAATTATGGAGATCCCTCCCATCTCCCAGGAACTTCAGTTGGCCAATGGAATGCATCCAAACTCAACCCTATGTCTCTCAATTTGGCTGTCTTACCTCTGCTCTGTTTTGTTCTTGTCTGTGCTTACTTGGTACACATCTTTCATGTTTTTATGACTAAACACTATGCAGGAGATTAATATGAAAAAGTCTTCAAGTATAATGTGAAGAGCACATCTGATTATTAGAAACTTCATTATGTTCTATGTGAAAGTATAAAAAAAACCTAACTGGAAGAGAAACATGATTTGGTACCAAATATCTCTGTAGAATATCGAGAATGTTCATATCCAAAACATGTCTAAAAATAACTGGTGTCATTGAATTTTAAAAAAATTCTCCATGACTTTTTACATAAATAACTAAAAAATAAAGTTGCTCTATCATGAATTTTATTTACAAAGGGATATTTTTTTATAAAGACAAATTAAATCAGACTATACTCCTGTGTATACATGAGATAGTGTTAATGTTGATATAAAACTTAACACATGCAGAAAAAAATGGATCTGATATTTAAAAGCCACACATGCCATAAATGCAAATATAAGTAAAACCTGTAATTCAGAATGTAGGTTTTCTGTAATGCCACTGAAAAATTAATGTTGCTTTATAATATGAGAGTCACTGAAATGGTTTCCATGTTCAAAATTGTCTTAGTTAGGGATTCTGTGTTGTCTGAATAAAACACCACAACTAAAATCAACTTGGGGACAAAAGCATTTAATTCATATTGCAGCTTGAGATCCATCATCTATGGACCTCAGGGCAGGAATTTAAACTGGAACTTGGGGCCAGAAACTAATCAGATGCCACAGTGTAGTGAACCTTACTTGCTGCTTCTCATGACTTGTTCAGCTTGATTTGTCATTGCACTTAGAACCACTGGCCCAATAGTGGCACTGTCTTCAGTGATCTGGGCCTTCCCACATCAATCATCAATCAAGAAGATGTCATACCCACTTACCCATGGAGGTTTTTTTTCCATCAAGATCCCTCACCTAGGATGACTCTAGCTTGTGTCAGGATGACAAAACACTACCCAGAATTAGAACTATCATTACATTCATTTTCCCTATGTCGTATATGTAGTACAGGATTTCTTCTTACAAATATTTAATAACAAACTTGTAAAGGTAACATGTTTTTAGATGAAATATAGTACTATCACAATTCAAAATTATGTTTCATCTAAATATAACAATTATATGTAAGTATCAGAATCATTTCAAATTGTTTGTTCAGATCATTAAAATTTAAAGAAAAGTAGCATCTTAGGCTTGCCTAGCTCTGAGTGTGACATAAAAAGATGATAGATTTCACCCTTAAAAGATAAGATCATTTTCAAAAATAAGATGATAATATCATTTGAAAATTACATGTTGTTTTGTATTATAAAAGAAATCCATAATGTGTTTCAATATGACATTCCTTGATTAGCCAAGCATAGAATCTACATAGTTATTACAAATGAGTTTCCTGAATACAGGAAATTATGTTTTTCCACTACAGAAAACAATATTCTTTGTGAGATAAGTTGATTCTCTGAAGGCAGTTACTGAAATTGTCTTTAACTGTTGAACTGAAAAGATTCAGAAATACAAGCTGTCATTACCATTGTATCTGTACATATAATTTCTTTTAAAAATAGATACTATTTCATTAGTTGCCAGGTTGATAGCAGTAGGCTTTATAAAAATTGTGTCATAATTGTATAAACCAATCAATGTCTAGTCTAAGGCATATGACAAATATACATAAGGTACCTAATCTCAAAATTTATTTTTTGTCCACTTTCCTAAACAACATTTAAAACACATCTGATAATTCTCCATTGCTCAAATGCTGGTCTTTTTTTTTCTTGTCCTAATGATCATAAATGATGAGGTCCTATTCTACCTGAATTTATACCTCATATCTATTCCAGTCCTTCTCAGTTTTCTGAGGCAAGTGCATTTTTCTGACAGACAGCTGACCATATTTTGATATAGCATTCATTCTGTTGTGTTGTTTTAAATTGTTTAAAATATTTCCCTTATATTTGGACACTATGAAAACAAGATATCTGTTAACTTCAATGAATAGCCATCTAGGGAAAATTTAACATTCTTAAATAAATAAAACATTATCATTTTACACGCCTTAGTTTTGAATCTAAACACTAAAAATGAGAAGAACCTCATTGAATCTCCATAACATAGTGTGAAAGAGAAAATACTGAACTGGTTTTATAGTAATGCTTGAAACAATCTGGGGTGTGGTTTTTAAGAAGAATGTGCAGTAGTGAATGGAATGGCTAATGAGCACAGATTGTTAACATCTTTATTGAACCCTTTCTACTTCCAGATGGTCAGTACTAACTACTCATTGGAAGAACTCTGAATCAGACTGAAAAATTCTAAAAGCTCCATGAAATGTACTCTTAATTCTATTAACACATAACAGATTGCCACAATATTCATTCCAAAACATTTCACATCATGGGACGTTGGATAGAGGGATGGAATTATGGAATAATGATTATGGTGAAAATTCTTTTTTAAGTTTATTAATTCTTTTATTTGTTAACATTTTAAATGTTATCCCCCTTCCTGGTCTCCCCTGCATGAAGCTCCTCACACCATCTTCAAATAAAAAAATAAGGTATTAGACTTCTGAGAGTTTGAATAGAGACACCGAGAAAGAGGGTGTCTGGAACCTTATGTTCGTTAACTTTGAAATAAATCTAGAAGCTAGGAATTATATAGTTTTAGAATTCACTTATATTACTGTAAATGTTATAATGGTTTCTATATTCCCCATCCTATCTCTTCTCATATAGCCCAGGTTGGCCTTGAACTCATTATAAACCTAAGAATTAGTTTTAGTTTATCTCTCCAAAATATGGCAGCTTTACACATATATTGCCTTATATTGTTAATACTAGTACTTAAGTAAAATTACCAAAAGAATCGGAACCAATACAATTCATGTCTGTCTCCATTTCTTACAGAATACCTAAATGTGCATTTTATATTTTAGTCAATCAAATGAAATAAATTTAGACATGACCTATTGTACTCTAACATAGTCACTTAAAACTAACGTTTCTTGACCTTGCTTATTAAATATTTATGACCCTTGATATAAGTTGCTTGTAATCCTACACCTCTAGTGGTAATAATATGTGAGCAATGTAATTCTCTGTTAAACCAGAAATCCACTCTCATAGTGCCATTTACATTAGTAAATATTTATTATTATTATTACTATTATTATTATTATTAAAATAGTTAATGCAGTATAATTATGGTTGAAAAGATAATTTATCCTTGAGTTAGAAAGCACTAGACTTTGAAGATTTATTTGTCTTACTGAAAATATCAAATAATTTAAAAGATATTGGTTGTTTATTTATGAAATTTTTACTCAATGTATTTAAGCTGTTATTGGCCATCTTTGACTAAGATTATAGAAAGTGAGAGTGCAGACAATGAGTAAGTACTTTGTTCAAATTTTTCTGTATAAAACTGCAGAAACCCTTGGAAAGTGAAATTAGCAGAATTTATCTAATAAATAATAAACAATTAAGATGTTATTAATATATAAGGAAGTTCTGGAGACACAGAAATGAGTAGAAGTCAGGGTATAATTTATATAAATATAGTACTCTTATATGTAATTATAAAAACAAAAAAATTAAATTAAAAAACTAAGATACTTAATAAAATTTCAGGCTTTTTAAAAAATAAACCAAAATAGCAAACAAAAACAAACAAAAAATTTACAAATAAGAAAACTTAAATAGATTTAACATCAAACACTAATTATTGATGGTGATTGTATTTGAGTAATATTAGTTTGAACTAGTTTAACATCAAATGCATATAGAAGCTGTGAGTGTTAAATCTTGTGTTTCAATGGAGAACCCAGGATGCTAGACTGTCAGATTCCTTTGGACATCAGCCAGAGAACGTTGTATGAGGGAGTAGACTCGACCCAAGGGTTAGATGTAAGTTGCAGGCAGAAGTGGAGGAGTAGAGGAGGTAACTAAGCACCTTGGAACTGCGGTGATATCACTAGAAAACCCAGGTAATGAAGATAGAGACACAGTGTTTGGTGTTTGTTCTTCTTTGTTGCATGCAGTCTCTCTTTGAGTCAATATTTTCTTATGGCTTCATTAACACTTTTTCTTTTTTATTAGATATTTTCTTTATTTACATGTGATATGAAATCTCCTTTCCCAGTTTCCCCTCCGAAAAAAGAAAAAAAAATAGATAAAATAAAAAACATAAAAACAAAAAAACAAAAAAAGCCCTGTTTCTTCCCCCCTCCCCCTGCTCACCACCCACCCTCTCCCACTTCCTGGTTCTGCCATTCCCCTACACTGGGGCATAGAACCTTCACAGGGCCAAGGGCCTCTCCTGCCCTTGATGACCAACTAGGCCATCCTCTACTATACATATGCTGCTGGAGCCATGAGTCCCACCATGTGTACTCTTTGGTTGGTGGTTTAGTCCCTTGGAGCTCTGAGGGTACTAGTTAGTTCATATTATTGTTCGTCCTAAGGGGCTGCAAGCCCTTCAGCTCCTTGAGTCTTTTCTCTAGCTCCTTCATTGGGGACCCTGTGCTCAGTCCAATGAATAGCTTTGAGCTTCTACTTCTGTATTAGTCCGGTACTGTCAAAGCCTCTCAGGAGACAGCTGTATTAGGCTCCTGTCAACCAGCACTTGCTGGCCTCCACAACAGTGTCTGGATTTGATGACTGAATATGGGAAGGATTCCCAGGTGGAACAGTCTCTGGATTGTCCTTTTTTCAGTCTGCTCCATATTTTATCTCTGCAACTCTTTCCATGGGTATTTTGTTCCCCCTTTTAAAAAGGAACGGAGTATCCATTAACATTTTTCTAAAAAGAAATCTACTATATGTGACTGGAAATAGGTAGTTTGTTTGTTTCTTGCTGTATAGAACACTTTAATAAAATATTGTAGATGCATAATCTTTTGAATTAGACATCAATTTCAAGAATCCCTGCTTCCTTCTAAGAAATAACCTTACCTTCATGTTAGAGATTAAAGGTGCAAACTAAAGGTATGTCTGAACTTCCTCTGGATCACATAAACCTAGAAATTGTTTGGACGTGATCTCTTGCCAAAGAATCCATGCTTCTGGATTAAAGTTCCTCTACACTGTGGAAAAAGGTAGCAGAATTTTGTGGATGAAATTAAAATGTCCTCTATAGGATCATTTGTTTAAGCACTTCTCCAGGTAGTAAAACTTTTTGCCATGACCATTGTAGCGGCTATTCCTGGTTGTCAACTTGACTATATCTGAAAGGAACTACAATCCAGAATTAGAAGGCTCACCTGTGGCCCTAATCTGGAGGCTGAGAGATACAAGTTTCTGACCTGGATCTTGGCATGGAGATCTTGAGGCATAGTGGCTATGAATCCCAGAAAATTAAGATAGGAAGATCTATGAGTTCAAGGTCATCTGGGATTAAAGGTGTGGTGGCACACACCTTTAATCTGGGCCACACCTTTTGCTGGAGACCTATATGAGGACATTGGAAGAAGGAAGGCTCTCTCTGCTTTGCCTGCTTGTCTTGTGGTATTGAGCAACTGCTAAATCCTTGTACTTCCATTTACAGCTGCTGCTGACCACTGTTGGGAGTTGGACTACAGACTGTAAGTCATCAATAAATTCCTTTACTACATAGAGACTACCATAAGTTCTGTGACTCTAGAAAACCCTGACTAATACAACCATGAATCCTTTAATTGGTGAAGAATCTTTAATTGCTAGAAAAAAGTATGAAATTGAGGACAAGCTTTAGTGCTTTATAACCTGGATCTAACTACCTGCTCTTTCTGTGCTTCTGAACTGATAATGTAATGTAACAAGCTGTTCACATGCTTCTGCTGCAGGGTATTCTGAATCATCTGGACCATGACCCTTCTATAGCAGTGAGTGAAAATAGACAAAAACAAACAAAAACAAAAAACATGCTTACAAGAGTATTCTCTCTCTCTTATATACACATACACATACATATACACATGCACAAAGAGTAAGAACATAAATTAAGGAAATTATTTACAGTAATAAATGTCTTGTGAAAATCAGGAAAAGTAGACAAAATTTACTTCAATTATGATGTGTATGAAAATATGAGTATTGAGATGAAAACCCCAGTGATGAAAATTAGTAAGTATAATGGCATACCAGCATATACAAGGGAGAGTTCTCTAAGTCCCACTTCTAAAAGAACTACAGGCAGTAAATGGCTGCTGAAAGAGGAGTACCAGTTTTCTCTAGGTCTAACAACTTGATAGATTATAATAGATAAGAGCTTCCTGATGGATAATACCATCTTGAGTGGTGAACCCTATACTCATGGGCATATACATTGTGGGTGAAAATGCACATGGGACCTGGAGAACAGCTTACCTGCACACTATGAAATTAAATCATGCCCAGAAATAATGTAGGGTAATCTCTTTATCTCAAAGTAAAATGACTAGCAACCTTAACATAATCTGCAGCTTCAAATTCTGCTTTGCATTTAACACAGTTACAGTTTCCATGAGATAGAACATGAACATCTTTGGAGGACTCTACTTACCAGCCTGAAGATGATTGTCTATGTTATGCTGTGTATGTATGCATATATGTGGCTCTGGTTTGTAATTTTCAAATGTTCATTTGGCACTCATTTCTTCACAATAAATTATCTACATTTTCCTATATGTTGTAAAACAATCTCTAACAAACATAATGTAAATTCGAATATTTGAAATGCTCTCTAGAATTAATGAAATGAAAACTTTTTTTTTTCTACAACAACACATTTAAAACCAAACATGTATGGTAAGTCATGAAGAAATGTTTTACTTTAATGCCATTCTCAAAAGAATCGATAACAGCAAAATTAACCCTCTTTTCATTTACTCCTCTCTCAGTTGTTTCGAGACAGGATTTCTCCGTGTAGCCCTGGCTGCCCTGGAACTCACTCTGTAGACTAGGCTGGCCTCTAACTCAGAAATTCTGTTTCTGCCTCCCAAGTGCTGGGATTAAAGGCATGAGCCATCACCACTTTGCTTCTCTTTATTCCTATTTAATTAGGATTATTAGTTTGTTATTTTTCTCCATGTAAAACCTTTGATTGTATCTTTGTGACAATCAGCCACAAAGCTGAGCCATGCTTTTGAAAGCATTTGTTTTATTATATTAAGAGAATTGTATTCATTAACACCCTTTTACTTCATTTCTACCCTTTACTCTCACTCCTCCTATTCTTCCTCTCACACTTCAGCAAGCTGCACCTCAACTTCATACATATAGACATTTTGCTGAGTCCACTTAGTGCTGCCCACAAGCGCGTTTGAAGGGATGAACACTTCACATGTTCAGTTCATCTCTCTGCTGATTCATAGTAGAGATATGTATCTAGTAGAAGACAGCAAACACTGTGCTCTGCCACTTTTAAGACTGAATTGTAAAATCTATTCAGCTTCTCTCACTTTTTCATATTTTCCACATTGTATTGCTCTCAGTGTGTCAGTTTTCACTCCTAAGGAGTCACTAAGTTACTGCAGCATTTCTGACTACTAAATCTTTGGAATTAAGTAATGTTGATTTAAGTTGTGAAGCACTGGAATTCCAATATATTGTGTCTCCTGAGAAATGAAGAAAGCCTTTACAATTCTAAAATGGCCATGGACTTTGTATTCCTATACTTTAATTAAGAACAGTAAGAACAGACACTGAAAGTCTGACAGATGTAATATCTTTTACAGAGAGGTTACTTTTAATTTTAACACACACTGTATTCTTAGAGTCTAATATATTTCAAAAATAAGAAAGAAGGAAATCAGATGAAACACTAATTGACTAAATGGTTTCTAAATATTTTGAGTGGATTTTGACCATGTGATCTGTTGGCTTCCTCTAAGATATTGCCTAGGCAATGTCCTACAACATGAGAATTCTTTCTAATTTCAGCCTGCTGAAGTCACATGTGGCAGTTTCATCATGGGTAAATGACAATATGAAATTGCCCATTTTGTATTTTATTAGCTTTATTATATTATTTGCTCACACTAACTGTCCATATTCTTTCAGGCTTTGCTGGAATTCAGGTGACATTTAATTGTTTTAGTATCCTATTGATTGGCCATTTTTAAATGGTCAGGTCTTTGAGGGTAATATAAAATATAGTTTGGGACATTTAATCTACATAAAATTCTATTCCATTGTAACAGTACCCTTCAAAGATTTTTTAAAAATGTTTTATCAATATGGAATGCAGGTTTTAGTATTCACTCAGAACTGTTTAATTTTCATAATTGGGAAAATGCCATATGGAACTAGATATGTAATTAGATATATATTAAAAAATTCATGTAGGTAAATTCTTGGACTCAGCAAAACTAGATTTTAAAGTGTGTTTTCAATATATCTTGAGTAACACTGCCACTTGAACAATAGATTGGAAAGAATGATTTCCAAATCCTCCAAGATTTAGAGGTTATAATTAAGGTTAATGAAAATTTCTATAGATTTACTCATTTTCAAAATAGTGCAAAGCACCCATGGGGTTATCATTACCTCTTTTTATACTTTGCCTATTTCCACTGTAGGATATTTTAAGGCATTAGAAACGAACAAAGTCATACACCATGTCCCAGTGGGTTTATACAGGAATTCAAAAATAGGCTACAGTGCATCCTTCAATGTCAAAACTTCATTTGTTTGTAAGTTTTATCCCTCAGAGACCTTTGATCTGAATCCCATTTCCCATCTTGCCACATCAATGTGCATGATGTTGATTCATTACTTCCTGACATTCTTCTTCCGTGAGCAGGTGGAACTCTAAAATGGCCTATAAAAACAATTTCTGATGCTGTTTTCCACAACTAAGGCAATCTATTCTTCAAGGGCTCATTTAATTCAGATTTTCATGTTTGAAGATTCACAGGAACTTACTTTTTTTAAATTTTTGAACCTCACAAATTCCAGAGACATTGATCTTAAAAATCTTAAAACTCTGCTTTCTATGTGAGTATTAATGTTTACTAATAAAGTTACAAAATAATCATTAATCAACATGTTAGCAACCACACAATTTTGGAAGTCATTAATGTTGCCTAAAACCATGTTTATTACTTTATAGTGAATAATATTGAATCTACTTAGTAACTTTAATAGGCTAATAGATTATAAAGAATATGCAGTATAAAGCAAACCATAACTATTTTTCCAGCATAACATTTTTATTTATTCTCTGTGAGTTTCACATCAAGCAACCTGATCACATTTACTTCCCAGACATTCCATATCTACCTCCACCTTATAACTTCTACCCCCAAAAAATAAAAATAAAAATAAGATGTAAAACAATAAGATGTAAAAACATTTCAATTTTATTTATATCCTCACTAAAGCATGGTAAAACTCTCAGTGGCCTACGCCTTAAATAGAATTGAGCCTTTTTCCACCAGCACCTGTGACAGAAGCCATCAATTGTAGAGAACTACACATCAGTGTCACCATCACACTATTAAGAGTTCTCATAGTTGGCTTTCTGTCTAGGCTATTACATATTGGAGTGGAATTGGGAAGTAGAGTTTGTGGTAGAAGCCTTCCATGTATCTCTGTCTCAACTATTATCTTAGTCACCTATCAGAGCAATGGTAGCCTTCTTGTTTTTCTGTCAGTGAAAGGTTACATTTGGGGGCTCCACACTGTTTCTGGAAAGAGCAAAGGCCTCACACACGGTTCCTTGTTGCAGTAGGACCATCGACCTAGACAAGGTCCTTAGTGGCAACATAAACCAGACATTACCATGGACCCAGGTGAGAGTCTGTGTTTCTACCTATGGTCATATGGGTATTTGTGGTCTGTGCATCAGGTTAAAGTCATGTTGATGTCCATGGCCATACTGTCACCAAGAGCTATGTTCATGTAAGTGGAAAATATAGCTTATTATCAAAATAAACAATGAATTCCCTATAGTGTGGTAAACAAAGAAAACACAGTAGAAACTAAGGCAGTGGGGAAACAACATGCATTTTGAAAGTCATGGTTGGACATTGTTAGTCTGCCATTCTTACAGTTTATTGAGCCTCTTATGAACATGTCCCTATTTTTGTCTTCAATATTTACTCTTAAAGATAACTGTTCCTATATAGAAACATGTTATATTTTACATTTCTATGTCACACCTCTACAGGTGATATTCTTTCCTAACAAAAATAATGCTTCCAAGTTATTGTTTTGAATTTATTCTTTTATGTCATTAGTTTATATGTAAATTAATCAGAAATTGTCTTATTTAATTTCTAAGTCATTCATTAATTGGAAACTCAACTCTACAAATATAATATGAATCATGTTTGCTTATCACATTGTTGATCTTTTCATAAATAAGTGAAGTATATTATTGCCAATTTTCAGGAAATACATTGAATATGATTTATTAAACATTATCATTCATTCTTCGGGTCATCCTCACTTTAGACATTTAGTCCTTTTCATGTTTGATTCTCTATTCATAGGTACACCCAACATTACTTATTAAATATATTTATAAAAACTATATGCCTATATTGAACATATATGTACTGTCCCATTATTCTTAACAATAGTTTATATATTGTTTATAAAAATATATTCCTAAATAACAATTTATATAGTATTAACTCTAGTTTAATATTATCAGTAACCCAGATATAATCAAAAATATACATGTCTGCTAGAGTATTTCCTAGATTACAGAAAATTATTACTATTATTACTAAAACTATTATTTTACATAGAGAACTTGAGTATCTTTAGATTTTGTTACTTTGTCAGAATTCTTAAAATTAATTCTACATGGATATATACTTATGATTTTTTAAAATATGAAACATAATTTGGCATTCAGTTATGATACCTAATCACTTTTAATTTGGTACAGCTTTTTAGAACTTAACTATATAAAATTTGTATATAGTAAAAATGGATTTACATGAGTCATTCACTCATTCATCAAAATGTATTAATTTGTCAATACTTAGGACATATGCTTACTATGGCTGAGATCTGAGTCTAGTGACTCTATCAACTTTGTAGTACCACTACTCATTGTATAAATGCTTTCGTCATACAATGAATCAGAGCACATTACTCAATCTCAGCTAGCAATCTTATTTCATTTTCAATTTTTTTTAGATTTATTTATTCTCTATTTATTTATTATAAGTACACTGTAGCTGTCTTCAAACCATCAGAAGAGGGCATCAGATCTGATTATGGGTGGCTGTGAGCCACCATGTAATTGCTGGGATTTGAACTCATGACCTTCAGAATAGCAGTCGGTGCTCTTACCCACTGAGCCATCTCATCACTGACCAGCCCCTGTTCTTAAAATTTTTACTGCTCAACTTTATCATCTCATCACTGGAAACCAAATGAGACAGATATCTGAAATGGCTTACATTGAATATATGTCCTCACAATACTATAGTCCCTGCCTAAACATGGAAAGTCTGAGTTAAAGGAAAACAATAGTTGTCTAAGCTCTCTGAGGTTTGTAAGAACTTTGATCCATTTCAGATGCTAGGCCTGAAAGGACAATTCCTGACTCTGTAGACCAGGCTGGCCTTGAACTCAGAAATCTGCCTGCCTCTGCCTCCCAAGTGCTGGGATTAAAGGCGTGCACCACCACTGCCCTGCGCATGATTACTTTTTGACAAAATTAAGATTTACTATTTTACTATGGCTCTAATACATAAAGATCATCAGCTATATGCTTATTTGAATTACTTAAAATCTTTTCTTTTGAAAGTTAGCATCTTCCTATCTAAGACTTTATTTGTAAAATTCATCCAGAATTAATAATAAAAATCAGTCACATAATCTCTGCCCTGATGTACTGCACCTTGATCTGTAAGATAAAATAAATCCTTCCTTCTCTAAGTTCCTTTTGAGAGGGTATTCAATCACCACAGTGACAAAGAGAGACAAAGACAGGCATACAGTATGATTTTTCTCCCCAACAGAACCAAAATTCTTCAAAGGTAATTTTGCTTTCTAGCTATTAAACATGACATCCTAGAAAAATAGAATCATCTTCTGATATGATTACATAATCAGATCAGGTAGGATGATTTTCCAGTTCAATGGGAAAAAAATCCCAAAGAGAAGCTTAAGAAAAAGTTGTAAGCCAGAATTTTTAAAATAAAGTTAGTATCTTGAAAAGTGTGGATTATGAACTAAACAGGTTAGAGAAAACTTAGGAAGAATGATTCAAAGCCAGCAAAGCTCCAGAGGGTCTTCTATATTTTCATATTGGTGAAAGAATTTTATATTCAACTAAATCAGGTACCCTTTTGATTTGATTTTATTGTCCATTAAACACTGGATCAAGATTTTTCTAGTTCATATTTTGAAATTGATTTGTAGATTTCACTTGTGATTATGTAGACTTTATTCCAAAGACAATAAATTTAGGAAAGTTATCTTCCAAAATATTTAATGGGGAAGTAAGCTTTTACTTAAGCTCTAAGTTAAGACCATTCTTAAAATATCTTTCAAATATAGTTAGCATAAAGATAAACAGAATATTGATATTCTGCTTTATAGTATATGAAGTTTATATGATGTCTATATATGAAAGCATATATATGAGTAAATATGAGTGTTTGTATATGTATACATATATATGAAATATTTATAAACATTTAAATTTTTAAATGTCCTAAGCTCTCCATCAACATCCAGGAAATCATTGGTGCATTTAGTATTTAGCATTTACTGAGTTGGTACAATCTAAATTTCTGTTTTCAGAAATGTTTTAAACTTGATTTAATACTTAATGATTACACTGATGACTACTAACAACAGGTTTAATTTTAATATCTTTTAAGATCCTGAAGGATTTTGAGACAGAACTGTGTCTTTTTGTGATTAAAATGCTGATGCCCCAGGTAAGGACAGCCTCATTTTATCTTTAGCCTTTCCATTCAGTGTCAACTAGAAACAAACCCAAAAAGAATACACTGCTCAAAACTAGGAATGTCCTTCACAAAGAAATTAATCTTATTCTTGATCCAAGAACTTCTGTTGTTATATCTACTTATTCCAAAGCTCCAAATTGATTAACTTGTAAAAGGGAAAGACTTGTATCAAAATCCTTTGTTGCCCTAAAGTACTATGTTATGAGTACTACAGTGGATAGTCTTGTTTGGTACTGCTATCATGAATGTCTCATGAAATAGATAGCTAAGAATCCAAGTAAGTTCCAGCTTTGCAAAGATCCAAAGTTAGGCTGAACAGGAATGGAAAATCTAGAAATATTTCACCAGAATCAAAAACTGGATTTTAAAATGCACAAACTCACATATTTTTCTCTCCTTTGTAATATTATACTAACCATGGAGCCTGGAATAGAATCTGGCTTCCTGCCCAAAAAGAAAAAAGCTTTAATCCTCCCAAAGTGATTAATTTTCATACATGAAAGAAAGCAGAAAACACGATTCTGAGCCTTGGAGAAATGCCAGTGATGCACAGAGGTTCCTACACATTTTAAATTGAACTTTGCAGGATGTTGAAAAAGGTGTATCTGTAACAAAGATTGAACCCCTTAGAAAAATACTGCATGGTATATAAGGGAAAGGCTGGTAAACTATTGCCTCACTAAAAGGAGATTAGGTTTTAATTTGAATCCATTTGCCTAGACTCATAACATTTTGGTTGCTAAGCAATATAGATTACTTTTGTGGACCCCAAAAACTTGGCCAAGGATTTTTCCTTTACTTTTTAAATTTTTCTTTATATCTACTTAATTCCTACAGAAATAATGGAAACAATCCCTTCAGTATATAAACGCCCAAAGACTAATCATTAGGCATGAACACAGTATGAATGGTTGTCTCATTAACCTGTCCTTATTTGTATCATGTGCACTCATAGAAATGATTCTGCTGAAATAAACAAATAGAATTTGCATTAAATGATAAGCTTTTATTGAAGAAATTAAAAGTTGAGGAGATTATGAAACATTTAAATGGTTGTTAGGCTTGTGTGGAATAAAATGCTTTTGAATTTATTTCATTCTTTTGTCTACTTATATACAGAATGTAACTTAATATAGTCCCTAAGTCTTGATGACCAGTACTTATCTGCTATTTTGTTTAATTAATTACCTACTTGGTTTCAAGACTTTTATTCCTTTACCTCCAAAAATATCTTCCAACAAAGGCATAAGTTAAGTGTTAACAATATATTTGCCAGCAATAAAATGGAAAATTGAAAAGGCAAATTAATTTGTTCAATACAGAAATAGCAAACGGGAAAGTTTTATTTTAAAACCAATTTGTTTAACTTGATAATTTGTAAAATTTAGCTATTATGACTAAAGGTTGTGTGTACCTTTACAATAAATAGAAAACACCTCATTAACTTTATGACATATTTTACTAATATCTGCCATATATTAAATATCTTAAAGATAGGCAAAGGGAATTCCAGGTAACTCCATTCACAAAATGATGATATTGCAACTCTAAGCTTGGCAAGTTTGTCTAAATATGACTAAAAATGTTGCCACTTTTTCTCAGAAAAGTGTTTCCTAAATATCAGGATAATTATATGAATGTGGATTCAGATTTCATTTTACAGATTAAAAGTAGCCTATGATTGAATAGAATAGGTTTTTAGCTTGTACCTAATCTTAGATCAAAAACTAATTCTAAACTTGGATGCTTTTAGCATATTTATAGGATTTGGATCTAGGTAGTCCTTTATTCCAGTGCAGGAGAGTAACATTTGCTACTGATATGAATCTATATGAGGAATACACAATGAAGAGTGATGATCAGTATAAACACTGTAATAGAGTATTTGCAGTTACTGTTGTAGAGAAATATCTGCATGTATTAAGAAATTATGTATAGAGGTTTTGTAATCATGATTTTGGCTTGCCTGTATTTAAAACTCTGAAATTTGAAAGCAGCACTAGAGTTCTTTTCCAAAGGAAGAAGAGAAATGACTAATTGTGTGTGCAGCAGTGTCTGGCTAAGGTAGTTTTGCCTAGTGGTTCCAGCACTGAAGTGAGTTTCTTAAATGATTGAGGTTTCGCCTTTTAAATGTATTCTTTTTTTTTTCAATAAAATATGTGATAAACACTATAACATTTATCAACATGTATGATGTATACCTAGGTGACAGCTTTGAAGTTATTCATATGTCAGATATCAGATGTGTACTCATTGTGTTCTAGTTAATTCCCTACAGAAGTGGCAAAGGAATAAAGTACACCAGTAAAATGTATCACAAATTATCTGCCTCAATTGGACAATTGAAGTCCAGCTTTCTTCTCATATCAAGCTTTTTGTAGTTGTTAGCAAGCAGGGGTGTTAAACTGATCAAGGTTGCAGAGCCTTTTAAAGCTTATTGGTTTTTACGAAAATAAGGTGGAAAATTAATCATCAAGAAAAAGAAATTTTAAATTATTTGTTTCATAAATTTTTTACTGCACTGTGTTCAGTAGTAACTGCCAAACCCACTACAGTGGAGTCTGCCTGACAGCAGTTCATGAGGCGAAAAGCTTCAAGGAAGATAGTCTCCTGGAACCTTTTGGCATTCCCTAACTTGGAGGTGGCCCAGATTTGTCCTTTTGATTGTCGCGATGGAGGGTCTCATGTGCTAGGTGCCCCTCAAGAAATGATTTACTACTAGCTACGTTAAATTAGACATTGCTTTCTGACTTTCACCAATGTTCCAACATCTTAGCCAAATCCAGGCCTGGAATTTCATAAAGAATGTTACCCATTCAGACTAATAGCCTCCAACATTTTTAGGGAGATAATGAAAGAGGTAGGGCATTGAAGTTAATTATCCCAGGGCAAGTTAAGTTGGGAATCCTCTGCAGAAGGGCAGACCATGTTAGAATTGCAGTTGAGTCCCTCCCAGGAATTAGATTATTGTATTGTTCTAGGTAAAGTTAGCAAGGATGGGACCCCTGGGGCATACTGCTGCTAGCCCAGAGAATTAGCATAGTTGGGCATTTACTAAGGACCATCTGGTTGTGGTCTGTACAATAGATAGAATGGAAACTATTTGCACCTGGCTTCTAAGATTAAGATGACTTTAGGTAAAGCTGACTTTCTTTCAGTTGTGACTACTGCTTGGTTCCTGTCAATTTACATGTATATACTTTTCTATAGACCCATTGTGCTCCTTTTGACCTCTATGTACCTTCACTCTGTGTTATCTAACTTCCTTTTTCCTTCTGAGGTGACCATTTAAGTCTGATGCCCATTTTGAAAAAATACACTCAGATCCAACACTCCCTTGTGTCCTGTCTGTTTGTCAATCCGCCTATCTGGTACCAGGACCCTATTTCTCCCACAGGTTAAGGGGCCAAGGCTGGCCCAGCACATGACAGTAACAACCTTCATAAATACTTATTAATTCACATACTCCCTTGATCCCATTAAGTTTCCCCTCCATACAACTAATCCTCTTCCTCCCCTCTGACTGTCTTGATTGTATGTATTCACATAAAAACTTGTAGCAGGGTACCATGAAAGCTAATATTCAAGGAGGATGCATTCAGGTCAGGGAGGGCCCATTTCCTGGTTTCTCCTCTGAAACCCCCATCCCTTCCTCCCTCACCCTGCTTAAGAACCTCCACACTCCAGCTTCCTGGACCAAGCATTCCAGTACACTGGGGCATAGAGCCTTCACAGGACCAAGAACCTCTCTTCCTATTGATGTCCAACAAGGCCATCCTCTGCTGCATATGCAGCTGGAGCCATGAGTCCCTCCATGTATACTCTTTGTTGATTTTATCCCTGGGATCTCTGAGGTTACTGGTTGGCCCATATTGTTATTCCTCCTATGGGGCGGCAAACCCCTTCAGCTTCTTGGGTCCTTTCTCTAGCTCCTCCACTGGGAACCCTGTGCTCAGTCCAATGGTTGGTGGAGAGCATCCACCTCTGTATTTGTCAGAGCCTCTCAGGAAACAGCTCTATCAGGCTCCTGTCAGCAAGCACTTGTTGGCATCCACAATAATGTCTGGGTTTGGTGAGTGTATATGAGATAGATCCCCAGGTGGGGAAATCTCTGGTTAAGTTTCCTGCAGTATCTGCTCCACATTTTGTCTCCATATCTCCTCCTATGGGTATTTTGTTCGCCCTTCTAAGAAGGGCTGAAGTATCCATTCTTTGGTCTTCCTTCTTCTTGAGCTTCATGACATCTGATAGAGGGCTAATACCCAAGATATACAAAGACCTCAACAAGTTAGACTCCAAGAGAATCAAATAAGCCTATTAAAAATGGGGTACAGAGCTAAACAAAGAATTCTTAACTGAGGAATACTGAATGGCTGAGAAGCACCTAAAGAAATGTTCAAAATCCTTAGTCATCAGGGAAATGCAAATCAAAACAACCTACACCACCAAAACAATGCCACCTCACACCAGCCAGAATGGCTAAAATCAAAAACTCAGGTGACAGCAGATGCTGGTGAGGATGTGGAGAAAGAAAAACACTCATTCTTTGCTGGTAGAATTGCAAGCTTATACAATCACTCAGGAAATCAGTTTGGCAATTCCTCAGAAAACTGGACATAGTACTACCTGAGGACCTAGCTATACCACTCCTAGACATATACTCAGAAGATGCTCCAAGATATTATAAGGACACATTCTCCACTATGTTCATAGCAGCCTTATTTATAATAGCCAGAAGCTGGAAAGAACCTAGATGTCCCTTAACAGAGGAATGGATACAGAAAATGTGGTACATTTACACAGTGGAGTACTGCTCAGCTATTAAAAACAATGACTTCATGCAATTCTTAGGCAAATGGATGGAACTATAAAATATCATCCAGAGTGAGGTAATCCAATCACAAAAGAACACAAATGTTATGCACTCACTGATAAGTGGATATTAGCCCAGAAGCTTGGAATACCCAAGATACAATCAAATATAAGTTTTGAGAGTACTATCTATGTTGTGATGTTGATAATGGTGATGTTTTTGAAATCCATTCATCTATTTGTCATTCCATCTATTAATTATCTCTTGTATTGTCAATAGTGACAATTTAGGATTTGAGAAAAGAATGTATTTTATATTCAACAATGAAGTCACATAATATTTTGCAGTTTTAAATAGAGAGTGTTATCTAAAATTCCAAGGTTTTTATTGTGAAGGGGAGGAAACATTAGTTCTAATTGTATGCTGAACTATATTAGAAGTAGATTATTTGCAGTCTTTAATATTCCAATGCTTTAACCTTTTATGTATTCAGTCTTCATCCATGCATTTATTCTTGTTGGCAATCAGTACAGTTGATGTCCCACAAATTGTTATTGCCCTTGATAGCATAATTAGTGAGAGCACAGGTTATAGACTGAGATTGCTCAGATTTTTAACTAGGTGTACCACTTATTACTGTGTGATTTTAACCTAATGTTTAACTTAACTGCATTTCAAAATTTTCTAAGGAGGCAGATGGTAGTAGTGGTAACTAATAAATCAGGGAACAAAATAAACTTGCTGTATATTGACTAATAGAGAGCCAGATAAATGCAAGCTTAAACAGACTCCTGTCTGTTTATTTGGCACTTAGGAGCAGCTGTTGCATTTCAGTTACAGTATTTGTTATAGTTTTTAAATATATTCTATCTGAATATAATATTTTAGGCTCTTAGATGGTTGACAAAGCATCTGTACAATGCCTTTAGGGAGGGATTTTCAACATATTACATCCAAATTCTCTCTATATACGAGGTGCAGAATGATATAACCAAATGGGAAATCATGTTAGTAGAAAGCCTTTTTCTCCATAAGAACCTATGGTTATAATAGGTGGTGCTTACACAGCTGAAAATCAGCAGGCATTATAAATATGTAAGAGAGTAAGTTAAGAAAAAGTCTTTCTTAACTTAAGAAAATGGTACCAGCTGTTTAAAGGGGCTAATGATGCTAATTATAATAAGGTCCTGGCAGACATTTCATCAGAAACACTGACCCACAGTCTTAGCAGGTGCTTATTACATATGTACATAAGTACACTTTGCTCTTACCAACCAACAACCATCTTGTGGTATCTACATATGTAAGGAAGAAGATAGCATTAAGCATTTTCTAAAGATATGAGACTGAAAATTAACAAGAAATTTACAGAAAAATGCTGTGTTTTCCCAGACATGGATATGGAAAATTTCCTTAAATATGAATTCTATGGAAAGACAGAATAAATTTAAGAGCATAATATTATATTCATAAAATTTCTAAGAACTTTTAACTTAAAATCTATTAAGTTAATGCTAGATTATATAAATTAAACATTCAAAATAAACATTTCAGTTATTGTTTTATTTATTCAAGACTTATATCACAAAATATTCCACAATGATTGTAAATAACTGAGTTAAAGAAAGTTAGATAGAAATCATAAAGTGCTTTAAATAGTACTAGTACTTTCATGCAGTTAAACATATACTATCATATAAACATTTACAGAAAAAAGTATTCTGTCATCCTATCTCATATTCATGTATTCCTTTATAAGAAACTAGTTTTATTAGTATTATTTGTGTATAAGGAAATCTGACCAAAATGATAATAATTTTCTTCTTTCTTACCATAACAGTGGGTTGTTTGAATAGTTTAAACCACTAAAGGGGGCATAATGGCATTAAGATCAATTAGAAGAATTGGAAAAACTAACAAGCTTTTCAGCCTAAGGATCTGGGACCTCAGAACAAGAAGGCAAAGGCATTTTCAGTCTAATATTAAAGGTCTGCATGCTCCCTGGACTCTAGATGTTATGTTTGCATTACAGGCTGACAAATTGATAAGAGTCTCATGTCCATGGCCTCTCAACAACAAATCTGCACCTGTTCAAATAGAATCAAGTTTTCATGTGCACACACTTCTGCTTTATTTTCCTGTTGTCATATAGCTGCACTGGAGCTATTGGACTGTATCACATGGTATTCATGGTATACTGCCTGCCTCAGTTTTTTTTTAATCTATATGTCAATCATCTCTGAAAATAACTTTAGAGCAAAATCCTTATTTGTATTTTGAAGTTTTCCAAGGATTTTTTTGTTTTGGTCAAGTCAAGCTTACAAGCAATATTACCAACTATACATCACATAGTTTATCTGAAAGGATGACTGTTTTCAACCCTATAAAGTTATGCAAGTCATAAAAAATGTGGATAGTTTCTTAGGTTTCGTATATGTATATGAAACACAGACAAATGCCGTGTTTTTATATATATGTATATATATGCACACACACTCACAGACAGACAGACAGACAGACAGACAGACAGACAGACAGACATGCTGCCTTGTGGAACTACTGTCTATATTTCAGTCAGAATAGTGTGACTGAGTCATATAAAAAGGTATCTGTTAATAAACCTTCACATTTTTTTATAATATGTGATAATATTTATAGTCCATGTTCACAAAAATAAAGGAACTGAGTCAGCTTGTAAATCTACTTACAATTTTGATAAAACCTAGTGAGGTTCTATTCTCCACTGACTCTTAAGCACATGACCAACCGTGGAGAGAAGAAATGATGGCAATCCACTGCTGCTATGCCGGTATTTTGTATGGAGTTTGCCTGTTACAGATTATGCTTCACTCAAAAGTCTTATTTTGATAAGTAGCTAAAATTTATGACATTTTTTTCTGTTCTTGAATCTGCCTTCCAGTTAAATGTTCTACAGTGCTAAAATATTGCCCTTTGGGACTATTTCATAAGAAAGGGAACATTCTTCCTACGGAAGCCACAAAGCAACTTGAGCATAAACAAACACTGTCTAAATTGGGTGTTTGGGGACCTGATTTTAGCAGATGTGGGAAATTAAAAATTAGTGTATCTATGTTTACATTTAAAATCATGCATCAAAATCTGTTAACTATGTTTATGTTGTTAATGTTAAATTGCAGCCCTTTTCCCTAGGTAATGCTGAATTCTCAAATTATCATAAATTCTGACTAAGTGGAGATCAAATTAATAACATCTCCTCAAGCAGCAAAGTGAAATACCACCCACACTAGTCCCAAACTGAGTTCTAAAATATATTTTTCAGCTTATCAATTTAATTGCATTAGGTCCTAGGGTATTTATTTTTTTATGGCTATTAACTTATAACAAAATTTTTCCTGTTTGAAAACTGATGTGTCAGAAAAGCAAAAGAAAGTACAATGGATATATTTGTAAATTATACTGGAATTAATCTGCGAGGTAGTAGTATATTCTAATTCCTGAATTATAATACTATAAAATAAACATAGCTACTTAGGTTTCAAGGCTTAAGAAACTAGACTGTAGAGCCAATGAGTTAGCTCAGTTAGTAAAGGCACTTGCCTCCCAGCCTGATCACCAGAGTTTGATCCTTGAGGCCCTGAGGTCCACATGTTAAAAGAGGAAGATGCTGTGCACTTAGTTTAAGCAGGTGCACACACACACACACACACACACACACACACACACACACCTACCAACACTACCAATATACACAAATAATAATAATTTTTATAAAGCTAAACTTCTTCATGCTTGCCGCAGACCGGGTTCATTGCAGGGACCCCAATTTCCACGGGATGAGAATTCTGGTCAGGTGGGCAATAAGTTGGCGGATGACAAACAGACTCGAGACACAAGGGTGTGTTGAATCTGAATGTATTTGTACAAGATGAAATTCAGGCTTAAATAGCATACAGCAAGAAGGGCAGATGACAAGAGTCACGTAGGCAGGTGGAGGTTACAGCAAGGGATGCAAGACTGAGGTCGTGTAGGCAAGTGACCTCCACCCACAGCAGGGTCTGGTAGCCAGGTGTGAAGCAGGAGGAAGAGGAGTGGAGCCCTTTCTGTTGAGGCTATTTTAATATTCCCATGCTAATTCTCTGGTTCTGCTGGAGGCAATGACTAGGGAGTTCTGACCTAACACTTCTAGCTAATGTACTTGAGTGGAAGCCCTTCATTACTCTCTAGTATGTAAAACATTTCTAACAATTGTGAACTGTCTATTACCCTAAGGAATGTGCTTGATCTCTGTTACTAGCTCTGGAGAGGCAGATTCCTTGAGAGAAATTCCAAGTTATAGACAGCTTGGTATTAAACTAGGATAGGTTAGAAACATTGTGTTGGCCAGGAAGCAATGCCCAATCTTAGCCATTTACAAATCATTTCTTGGGGTACCTTCATTCCTAATTATGAGGGCGTGTTGACAATTGGAAAATCTAATCTGGAACACGTCTGAGTTAGGAGGTACCAGCGACTGTCTGAATATCAGGGAGGCACAGAACTTCTTTTGGATCCTTATTGCCTCTTATCCTTAATCAGGCTTTTACCCCGATATTTTGGATGTGACTGGAGTAGACGAGTGTGCGTGGCACATGCTCATTCTTCTGTATTATTCAGCAGCTCTCATCTTTGTTCTACATGTCTCTGATGTTGGTAGTTGATGGTTGAAAGAATAAAAGGACAAAATAGGGGAGAGGAGAAGTGGGGGGACTGGGATGAGTGGAGGGAATGGAAAGTATGTAAGGATGTATTGTATGAGAGAAGAAAAAGTAAAGTCTTCAGCAATCTACAGGGTTTCCACCTACCTTTGTAAGAACTTCCTCCTTGGCTAATATAATCTAAACAAGCAAAATGGGAAATGTGGGTTTACTGATAAATAACTAGATTGTGAAAGTAACAGAAAGATGACCATGACACAGAGGAAATTTGATACAGGAGAAATCAGGTGTCTCACTCCTAAGAACTTACCCATCTTTGGAGATAATATTACAAACATTGTATACAAATAAAATATATACAAAGGCAAGCTATAATACAAGAAACTATACAATCCTAAGCAGAAGGTTTGTGTGTCTTCAGGAAAAATAACAGTATTGGGTATAAGCAATCTATGAAAGTTTTGACAAAGTAGTAGTAGAAAATTAAGACCTTATGACAATACCAAAATTTATACATGATCCATTAAACTCTTTAATATGGGGCATCTGTTAGCTACAAAGTTAGAGTGGCAGGCAGATGTGCATAATCCAAAACATATTTTCTCATTCAATATCTGCCTGCCTGAAGTGACCAGGAAAGGTTGCCACCACTTCTCCAAGGTTCTCTGCTTCAGGTTCTCTTCTGGTCTAAATCCATCTAACTGAAGCTAATGCAGACTGGAGCTAATGCAGACTTCTATGGAAAACGGGAGTATGTGGAAGAGTGCATGCAAGAAAGTGAAGTTGTTATACATAAAAGTCTACAGCACTGAAGAATCTTAAAAAGCAACACTGGGAATTATTTACTTGTGGTGTGTGTGTGTGTGTGTGTGTGTGTGTGTGTGTGTGTGTATGTGTCTGTGTCTGTGTGTGTCTGTGTGTGTCTGTGTGTGTGTGTAGATGTGTGTGTGAATAGAAAATATCAGCACATATACATATGTAGTGTTTGTATGTTGCATAAAGAATATGAATTTTATTTATGAATTTCACATTATCATAAAACTATACAATAGCAAATGGGTAAAAATCTTCAGATATAAATGTAATTATATTTGACTATAGTAGAAGTTGTGTATATCAATTGCTTTCAATTAACAATTAGTTGTTTTAATGTTCACCCATTCAAGCATACAATGACTTGACATTTCACTGTGGTTGTCAAAACAGTTATGATTTCTACTTGAATAAAAGATGAAGGGAGAAGATTTTCCTATTATATTTTATTGTTTACCTTATGAATTTCATCATACTCTTCCACAAACTAAAATGTTCCTACAAAATAAATCATTTATAGAGCCTGATTCACAAAAATATCCAATGAATAAAGATTTAATAGTATCCTTGTAAGGATAAAAGTATTCTACTTTGATATATTTTACTAAACTCATCTGGAGAGAGTATAGAAATTTACATGATAATTTCACTAGAATAGAGAGGATAAAATGATATAGAGAATAGAAATGTAAAAGGTATAAAGTTCTTTGGGAGGTTAGAACTTTAAGGAGGTTAGAAAATATTTAAGAAGACTTAATACACGTGAAATATATAAAACACATTGAAAAACTCATAGAATAATACTAGAGGAGAAGTGGCATATATGTTAGTGCAACCATGAAAACTTAAAATATTTCCTATAAGAGACTAAGGAAAATGATTACATAAAGGTATGCACAACAAACATAGAAAGTATAGCTTTTCCTTAAGATGTGTTTATGCCTAAATAAGTTGCAATTTGAATTATGGAGCTGAATGGACATAAATACATATTGCATTTGGAGAAAAATTATTTTTAAAAATATTGTTATCATTAGCTCATATAGAGTAATGCTATTCATACAAGGTTGGTGGAAACATTGGAAAATTATTTGTTTAGAATTACCAAGTTTTATAAATAGCTAATGAAATTAATACAAACATATATCATAAAAACACCTATCTTATAACAGGAAGTAATAGAGTCATCAAAATATTCTTTTCCTAAAATAATAAAAATAAATATCATTGGTTCAGCGTCCTCCTCTGCCCCTTCCCTGCAAGTGGATCGCCTAACTCCAGAGAGCACATTAAGCC
>NW_022196905.1:61937966-61944333 GCF_008632895.1 Mastomys coucha | reverse complement strand
CTGGAACAACAAAAGACCCAGGATAGCCAAAACTATTCTCAACAATAAAGGAACCTCTGGTGGAGTCATTTTCTCAACATCTTTTCACAGATGAACCTCAACTCAAGGAATACTATTTTTAAATATTTATTATTTGATTTATTTATTTTCATTCCAAACACTGCCTCTTCTCTGTTTCCCCCTCATAAAGACCCTCCCCTCATCCTCTTACCTTCTCCTTTGGGAGGGTGTGGCTCCCCTTTTATTGCTCTCACCCTTGAACATCAAATCTCTGCCAGATTAGGCACATCTTCTCATACTAGAACCAGACAAGGCAACCTTGTTGGGGAATTGATGTCACAGTCAGGCTACAGGTTTAGGGACTGCTTCTGTTCCAGTTGTTGAGAGACCCATGTGGAGACTGAGCTGCATGTCTGCTACATATGTGCAGGGGGCCTTGTTCCAGCCTATATATTCTCTTTGATTGGTGGCTCAGTCTCTGAGCTCAAAGGGGTCCATGTTAGTTCATTCAGTTGGCTTCTTTATTTTATAAACTGTACAGAAGAAGGATCTAAGATGATTAGAAAGCCCTATGAGGATGCTCAGTGGAGCTTTATCAAACTCTAATAGCTGACTTAGAATAATTATGACAGTAATCATTTGATGATACAATAATATTAGAAAGAGTACAGTGAGTTTATCTTAATACTATATATTAGAAAGGCTGATGATCTCAATTACGGACTTAATACATGAAATTTTATTAATTTAATATGTTGTGATGTAAATGAATAACTGATGCATCTGGAATGGTTAAGGAGAATAATAAAGTAGGCATGTGGAGAATGTGTTTGTGTGTATCTCTGGAGAGTGACCAGATTAATACTGCAAATTTAGAATGCTATCTAAGGCTATTGACCAGGCTAAAACAGTCTAGCAATAGAATGTTGGTAAAAATAAGAACCCCTAGTGAAGTTTCCAGTTACTATAATATTTGGAAGCCCATTCAGGCCTCAAATTCAATGGTAAAAAGTCTAAAAAGTCATAATTGATTAGGGAATTAATAAAAAATTATATACCTTAGTATTCAAAAGAAAAGAGTATTTAAATGAAAAAATTGTCACCTGCATTAATCTTCACCTGGGTGAAGAGTTAGATAAAATGAACCAGAAAATTAATTATACTTTTTTTAAAGAACATAAGCAATTCAGATAGCATTTAAGAAATCATTCTTTTAACTGAGAATAGGATATAATGTTCCTGTGTTTGGTCTACAGTGTAAGTTCCAGGATAGACAATACTATAACACAGAGAACCCTGTCACAAACCACAACCAAAAAAAAAAAAAAAAAAAAAAAAAAAAAAAAAATTAAAAAAAAAAAAAAAAAAAAAAAAAAAAAAAACGTACTTTGATGGACTTAAGGGATGACACAGGGAACTGTCAGAATGTGAAAAAATCATGAAAAAATCAAGATGCAGAACCCTATAGCTGTGTTTGCATAGTTGTGATTGGTGGACTGTGATGTGCAAAACATGATGCATGAAGATTTTGGTCGAGAAGGAGAAGAGGGACAATGAACCAGGTTTGGGAAAGCTTTGTGAAGAATAAGAAGGTGTGGTAGAGACCGTAAGGTTAGTTTATAGAAATAAGCAGCCATCTTATAAAGTAAATCTAGTTGAGGGACTGACAAAGTGGTAAATCTAAGAAAGTTTTGATAGAATGAATCTGATATAGGATACTCCCAACTCTCAAGAGAACCTACTGGAAAGAGGATTTAAGAGCAGTGCAAGATGGATCCCCCGGTGGGGCAGTTATTGGATGGCCTTTCCTTCGGTTTCTGCTCCACACTTTGTTTCTGTATTTGCTCCTGTGAGTATTTTGTTCTCCTTCTAAAAAGGCCCAATGAACCCACAATGTGGTTTTCCTTCTTCTTGAGCTTCATATGGTCTGTGAATTGTATCTTGGTTATTCCAGCTTTGGGTTAATATTCACTTATCAGTGAGTACATACCATGTGTGTTCTTTTGTGACTCTGTTACCTCACCCAGGATGATATTTTCTAGTTCCATCCATTTGTCTAAGAATTTCATGAAGTCATTGTTTTTAATAGCTGAGTAGTACTCCACTGTGTAAATGTACCACATTTTCTATATCCATTCCTCTATTGAGGAACATCTCAATTCTTTTCAGCTTCGGTCTATTATAAATAAGGCTGCTATGAACATAGTGGTCATAGTGATGCATGTGTCCTTGTCATATGTTGGAGCATCTTTTGGACATATGTCAAGGAGTGATATAGCTGGGTCCTCAGGTAATACTATGTCCAATTTTCTGAGGAACTGCCAGATTGATTTCCAGAGTGGTTACACCAGCTTACAATCCTACCAACAATGGAGGAGTGTTTCTCTTTCTCCACATCCTCACCAGCATCTGCTGTCACCTGAGTTTTTGATCTTAGCCATTCTGATTGGTGTGAGGTAGAATCTCAGGGTTATTTTGATTTGCATTTCCCTGATGACTTAGGATGTTGAACATTTCTTTAGGTGCTTCTCAGCCATTCAGTATTCCTCAGTTGAGAATTCTCTGTTTAGCTCTGTTCCCCATTTTTAATAGGATTATTTAATTGTCTGGAGTCTAATTTCTTAAGTTCATTGTATATATTGAACATTCATTCTCTATCTGATATGGGATTGGTAAAGATCTTTTCCCAATCTGTTGGTTGCCATTTTGTCCTATTGAGAGTGTCCTTTGCCATACAGAAACTTTGCAATTTTATGGGGTCCGATTTGTCAATTCTTGATCATAGAGCATAAGCCATTGGTGTTCTGTTCAGGAACTTTTCCCCTGTTCCCATATATTTGAGGCTTTTCTTCATTTTCTCTTCTATTACTTTCAGTGAATCTGGTTTTATGTGGAGGTCCTTGATCCACTTGGACTTGAGCTTTGTACAAGGAGATTAAAATGGATCAATTTGCATTCTTCTACATGCTAACCACCAGTTGAGCCAGCACCATTTGTTGAAAATGTTCTTTTTACCACTGGATGGTTTTAGCTCCTTTGTCAAAGATCAAGGGACCATAGCTGTGTGAGTTCATTTTTGGGTTTTCAATTCTATTCCATTGATCTATCTGCCTGCCTCTTTACTAATACCATGCAGTTTTTATCACAATTGTTCTGTACTACAGCTTGAGGTCAAGGATGGTGATTCCACCAGAAGTTCTTTTTTTGCTGAGAATAGTTTTCACTATCCTAGGTTTGGGTGGGTGGGGGCACACCCTCATGGAAGCAGGAGGAAGGGGGATGTGATAGAGGTTTTATGGGGGCGAAATCATGAAAGGGGATAACAATTGAAATGTAAATAAATAAAAGTTAAAAAAAAAAAGCAGTGAAGGGAGAGAGAGTCAGTTAAACGTGTGTCAGTGCAGTGAATGCAGTGTAGGGAAGTTTGAGTTCCTTCATCTGTACATGCAGTTCATTGCAGGTCAGCAGAGGTAGTTGAAGCCAGAGCATAAGAAGGAGCCGGGAGATTAGAACAAGTACTCAGTTAGTTTAATATCAAGCCTAGCAGTTCAAGAGAAGCTGAGAGAAGCCAGGCTGAATCAGTCAGCTTAGAAAGGAGTTTGAGCCAGAACAACTAAATTGAAGCACACTGCCAAAGTTCACAAAGAACTAGCGTAGGTAAGCACATTCAGCCGAAAGCCTCTGAGATGAAGACTGCAGCCAGAAGACAAAAGTTACATTTACACATTAGACTCTTGATGTTAAAATTATTTCGCAAAGATTTATTTCATTTGTACAATGTTTATCATAAATGTGTATGTGTGAGCAATATGTAGTTTCAGGGTGCATATGTGAAATCCATAAAAAGACATTAAATCATTTTTTTGGTGGGTGTTTGTGAGCAGCATGTCACTGTTGGGAATCAAACTCAGATACTTTGCAAAACTTACAACTTCTCTTAATCACTGAGTCGTCATTATTTTATAGTCCCACTGAAATTTTCTTGTCACATGATTATTATGTAGGCACAACTGATTTCAAAGCTCACTAATAAGTTTTCAAAAAATAATTTAGATTCTTCTGGTTTAGTAGGATAGAGAGCACTAAATATTTCCTCAATAGTTTCATAAACTATAATGCCTGTAATGATGATTATGACCATGGCTTCTTTTAAAAATAAAAATGCCATATGGATTACTTATCAAAATAATGACATATTGTGATCTCAAATATATGCCATATAGATGAAAAATAACTGTTATCCTTGGAGTTACCTTGCACAAAACTCTGGAGTGTGTACCAGTCCTGTTAATCTCTTAAATCATCACCTTCATAAACAAAGATTTTCAGAAAGCAATGACTTCTAGAAAGTACTTGTGAAAAATAGAATTTGAATGTAGTCTTTCTAAATATAACAACCACAACACAAACAGACAAGCCGAATGTTCAAAGCTAATTCCATAGCATTTATTGTAATTAAATTATCAAAAAAAAACACTAGTTCTTATTACAGGAGCAAAATTTAATTAGTTGTGAGCTATAATGGTAGTGCCAGTATGATGCCAGCAACTCTGTGAAAAATGTTCCTGTAAATAAGGCAGAAGGAAATATATAAATACACAAGACCTGAAAATTTAGTTCATTTTTAAAAACTGAAACCTTTCCTCATCTTGGCTTCAACTATCAGATTGCAAAATTATAACTTTAAAAATATTTTCAGTATGTTTTACTTTAGTCCATCTTTTGTTCCTAATTCTTAAACTTTAGAACCTGTATTGAATCGGTACCATATTATAACTCTATAACCCTTAGATACATTTAAGTTCTCTTTTTATTGCATTATTCAAATATCATGCTGTGTTAAAAACCTCACCTTGACTCACTTTTTTTTCAAATATGAATATGAACAAAATAAATGGATGAGGTAGTCTCCTGGATCAAAGCCTTACCATTTGTGATTTACTTTTGATAATTTCCTTGGTTTGTTTAAAATAAAAGTTTTCTGAAACTAATATAACACTTTCATTAAAAATTAAAATCATCTTACCTTATTATTAAGCCTGTTTTCTTCATTGTTCTCACATATTGATTTCTAGATCATGTCTAGCAATCTATCTATCTATCTATCTATCTATCTATCTATCTATCTATTTCTCTATTTATCTATCTATGCATATACTATGTATACTTATACATATATGTGTATATATATATGTACTATATTTGTAAATGTTCTCTTGATGCTAATATACCGAGTGATTTCAGATAAATTAAAAATATACTGTCAAATTGTTTTAAATAATAATCATGACATTTTTCTTTAACCACTAAACTATTAAAGATTGACTAAACATTTTCTTGGCTGAGACCAAGCCTCCGGGGCATGCTTACAGGTGTGAAAGCTTACATAGACTGCTTAATACAATCTAGGGATTGGTAGTTGAGAAGGATAAAGAAATAAGACTCAATTTTAAGGTATATTAATTTTACTTTCAGTGGAAAATCTGTTTAGTCTTAGGAAACTCTCATTGTATGTATGCCAAAATGATTAGTGAAGTAAAGTAAGAAAGGTGAAGGTTAACCTCCAGGAAAGCATATCATCCATTTATTTTGTTTGGATAATATAATTATTCATATTAGGAAAAGAAAAGTCATTCAACTGAGGTTTTTGGCATACTATAATTTTGAATCTTATAAGACAAAGAGCCAGGCGGTGGTGGCACATGCCTTTAATCCCAGCCCTTGGGAGGCAGAGGCAGGCAGATTTCTGAGTTCGAGGCCAGCCTGGTCTACAGAGTGAGTTCCAGGACAGCCAGGGCTACACATAGAAACCCTGTCTCGAAAAACAAAACAAAACAAAACAAAAAAGGCAAGAAGAACTAAGAAATGTAGTTACAGCAATGAAAGCATTATTTTGCTGCTAAAGTGAACTCCAATCAGTATCAAGGAGAGACATATCTCTAAACCCTTCACTTCTCATACCATACTTGTTCTTTCTTGGGTTAAGGAACTTCAGAGCCCGAATGAATATAAATGATGAGAATAAATATTCCCAGGATAATGGGAGATAGATATCTCAAAACAAGAATGGAGATAAAAAGTCAATTCACTTAAGTGAATTGGAGAATCAGACCTCACTTGGAGGATGGTAGAGAAGGAAATGCAAGCCTCAGGCTAACACTCATACTGCTAAACAGCCACAGATTAAGGAAAGACATGCATTGTTCTATTCCTGTAGATCTTACAGGGCTCTGGGCACAGAGGCTGGAGACTTCACTAACTCCTTGACAGGAAAAGTTTGTTGCAGAATGAAGTAAAAACTTTAAAAGAGATTCTAATCTCTCTCTCTCTCTCTCTCTCTCTCTCTCTCTCTCTCTCTCTTCTCTTT
>NW_022196905.1:61901922-61937811 GCF_008632895.1 Mastomys coucha | reverse complement strand
GAAATCCGCCTGCCTCCGCCTCCCAAGTGCTAGGATTAAAGGCGTGCGCCACCACCGCCCGGCTTTCTCTTCTCTTTCTTAATCAATTAATTTTCTTATTTATTTACATTCCTGATCCCTCCTTTTATAGTTCTTCCTCCATTCCCCTCTCCCCTTTGCCTCTGAGAGGGTGTCCTCCCCCTGGGTAGCTCCCCACCCTAGGACATTGAATCTCTACAGGATTGGGTGCATACTCTCCCACTGAGGTCAGACAAGGCAGCCCTCTACTACATATGTGTCAGGTGCCTCAAACCAGCCTGTGTGTCTTCTTGATTGGTGGCTTAGCCTCTGGGAGCTCCCAAGGGTCCAGGTTAGTTGACTGTTTTTCCTTCCTCTTTGGTTGCAATCCCCTTCAGCTCTTCAATTCTTGCCCTAACTCTTCCATAGCAGTCCTCGACTTGACCCCAATGGTTGGCTGTAATTATCTGTATTTGTCTCAGACAGCTGCTAGTAGAACTTCTCAGAGAACAGTCGTGCTAGGCTCCTGTCTGCAAGCACAACATAGCATCAGTAATAGTCTCAGGGATTGGTGCTCACACATGGGATGGATCCCAAGTTGGACTGGTTACTGATTGGCCATTCCTCTAGTCTCTGCTCCATTTTCTTCCCTGCATTTCTTTTAGACAGGAGTGATTTGGGGTCAAAAGTAGTTCAGTTAGTGTCCCCATTCTTGCCACTTGACTTCCTGTCTGACTACAAGAAGTTCTATATCTCTTTGTGTTCTATATCCATACTCATGGGCATTTGGCTAAGGTAATGCACATTGAGTCCCAGGATCCTCCCAAGTTTCAGGAACTTTCTAGATGTTGCCCCTACTCCTTACCTCCTGCAGCTGCATATTTCCATTAATTCTCCTGGCCATCTGGGCCTCTCTCCCCCTTATCTGATCCTTACCCCCGTTTTCCCTTCTACTCCCTCTCCTACCAGGTTCCTCTCTCCGTCTGTTTCCCATGATAACTTTGTTCATCCTTATAAGTGGGATTGACATACCTTCATTTGGGCCTTCCTTCTTGTTAAGCTTCATATGGTTTGTAAGTTGTATCATGTGTAATTATCTGAAGCCCTTTCTATAAAGATTTCAATAATTACTAGTAAAACTTAGAAACTAAACAGCCATTATTCGGAATTAAGAAATCATCTATTTGTCTGCATAGAATCACTACAAGACAGTAGTACATCTTTGTTGATCCTCAGGAAATCTGCTCACTAAGGTGGGCTAATGTCCAGGGGTTGTTATATTAACTTAATAATGAAAGAAAGGCATATCAGCTACAAAATTAAATCCTGAGATGAGATTTCTGAAAGCCCTGCAATTCAGAATTATCCATCACAGACCATGCAATACTAGGTGCCTACTCTAGAATATCACTTATATGCTCTTAACCTTTCCTAGTTGGCTTTTGACAATTCAGAACTTTGTTTTCATTGCTGTCAGTTTCAGAATACCAATTACAGACATACCTGGTAGAATCTAAATTTATGCTATGACATCATTGAAGACTAAGGCATTATTATTGCAACAGCATTGCTTTTTAATTCCTGCTGTTACTTAGTCATTTCTCATCTTTATTTCCATGCTTTATGTGACAACAAAATGACAGTGTTTACCTGTTCTGGAATTCCCAGAGCAAAAGTAAATGATAATTTTTTGTATAATTCCCTACTAGTACATATTTTATTTAATTATGACGATTGGGCCACTTATTCACCACCTAATCAAACGTGCTTACAATTGTGATGTTCTGATTTCTTGTTAGAAATGCTATTGGCTTCACTTAAATTCTACAAGTCTGAGAGATGTGTAGTTTTCAATAGTATGGAAACAATATTTTGAGAAAGGGTTGGAATGGCTGTTGAAAATTAAACACTTGTTATGTGCAGGTCATATGTCATTCCTTATAAATTACTATAAAAGCTAGAATGAGGATTATTCCAATTCAAACAACACTGGAGTCAGATGAATTTAGAGATAGATGATTTTGAGGGATAATAAATCTATAAAGCACTTGTCAGTGGACCAAATTGGAGCTAGACATCATCATCACAAGCATGATGCTAAATGAACATTGGATACCCAGTAGATAGTTACGGCAAAGAAAGAAAAACACCAAAATATGCAGTAGAGGCAGGCATCAAAAGAAAGAATCAAGCAAATTTCTTATCAATCAATACCACCAGCATCAATTATGTATTTGAAGACAGTTGACTATTTAACATCTATTAAAAAAAAGGAGATTACATATTGTTATTCTAAGAGGGATATCCTTTTATTAGTCAATGGAAATATACATTGTTAATGACTTCACTCGTATTCTTAACATTATTACATTGAAGATATCATTCCAATTTAGAAAAGTTGAAAATGTCTAATCTTTTCTAGTTTTTATTTTTCATAATTATTCTTGCCCTTTTGAACTTTATGGGCTTTAAAAATATATAGTATAAATATATAAGCATATAGACTTTTTCTCTGGTAATTTTCTTCCTGAATAAAATAAATTTTTATTATACTGACTCTACTGTTGTCCTCCATCTCCTCCAGGACTTTCTGAACACGTCCTCAGTTTATTCTCTCTATTGCCCTCTTCTTCCTCTTCTCTGTCTCTCTGTATCTCTCTGTCTGTCTCTTTTTCTCTGTCTCTCTCTTTCTTTCCCCCTTTTCCTATCCACTCTCTAAACTATATACCTCTAGAAAAAAACGGAATCTTTTTACTCAACTGCCAACAACTTCTCAGTTAGATGTAGGGGCTCCTGTGCCCATTCCACATCCACGCAGGAATGTTGGTTGGCTGGTCCTTGGGCAGGCAACCACAGTTGTTGTTAGTGCATGATAGCGCTAATCATGTTCACAAAATGTCTGTTTTGCCAGGTCCTCTTCAACCTCTGCCTCTTAAAATCTTTTTTTTTTTTCCTCTCAAGATACTTCTAGAGCTTTGGGAACGATTTACATGGTTCATGAGTGCATACGATACAAATGTTGTAGTTATAGATGAACACACCAGATATTAGTTGTCTGGACTTTAGCCAGTTGTGAGTCACTTCATTAACTGCCATCTACTGCTCAAAGATGCTTCTTTGATGATGGTGTGAGCTGAACTAATCTACTGGTAAAGGGGTACATATTTGGAAGTCATTTGGATAATTTACCAAATTAACACCAGTAGCTTCACTCCCAGAGTCTATGAGCTCCGTAGCGATAGATTCATAGATTCTTTCTTTGATTTGTCATGCTTGGGATGAGGTCCTTCCCATTGAGCCAGACTTAAATACATTTTTTTTTATTCCTATCATATTTGCCCTAATCTTGAACACATAGAAATATCTTGCCAGAATCCTGTCACGAATCTATGCCCCTAGAGAGATGTTCAAACATGTGCTATGTTTCAAGCAGCTACAATTTGCTATTCATTCTCAAATCTCTTATTGATTGGGCTCAGTTACTGCTTATAATTCTATTCTGTACCTCGAGTGTTAAGAGATAGGTGGTTTTACATGCTAGGAAAACTGAATATTTTGAGAAAAGGGCTTGAAAGACTCTGGCAGATTCAGCACTTGTTAGTTCAGATCCCAGCCGGGTCCTTCCAAATTTAAGTGAGTGTACCTCTCAAGAGGAATGAAAGTGAAATAATCATGTTTAGCAAAAAACTGAATCTAAAGCTATTTCTTACGGGTTGATATCAAAGCAAGCACTATTCTGTGTCTTTATAATTTCTGAACGATCAGAACTGCAGAGCAAGGTGAATGAAGCATTTAAACACTTTCAAAGGACAGCTGCATCAATCAGATGCTGCCGCCCAGCTCCAGAGGATCTTTTCTTATGCCTTGTCGGATCTCTAAACACGACTTACGTTACAGAGCCCCAGTGATTTAAACCTATGTCTCTGTGACATGCAAGTGAGGGAAGGCTATTTATTTATTTATTCATTTATTTATTTATTTATCTTTAAGCAGACCTGTTCAGAGGTGGGAAAATTCTCAGTTTTAACTTTCTTGTCTTCATTTACATAGAACCCTACTCTCCTGCAGACTTGGCAGTTTCCAAAGAGCTGCAGACACAGAAGGATGATAAGAAAAGCTTTGTGTTTTAAAGAAAACATGGAAATACCTTCTGTGGTTAATGCATTTTAATTTTCCTAGTGAACTCCATACTCTATATGATCGTGTGATAATAGTCAATTGGAAATACCTTTTGAACATAAAATGTAAAATATTGTACCTTTTCAGTGAAGCAATGGGTAATGTGTAACAAGATTGGCAATTTTAGCAAATTACAATGCTCATCAACCCAATACAAATTATAACAATATGATAAAAGTTTAAAACATCAGTGGTTCATTCATGACTAGCATCCTGTACCAGATGACATATTTAGTAGAGAAAAAGCATGCATCTATGTAATTGAAGTTTTACAGGGCATGAGAGCTTTCATAAATGAAGACCATAGAAGTAGATGAATATATATGTTTTTGTGAACAGTAGTGTTGAAGTCTTGTTGTAGGACAAGAAGATGTGATATAATGGTGACAAATTTGGATAGGTAGAATGTATGAGGTTTACTTGCTCAGATTCTTTAGGTATATCTATCTCTTACCTCTGTTCAAAAAGAGAAACTTGATTTAGAGAATCTACTGGTATGTTTTAAAATAAACAATTGAGAAAAAAAGAGTGAACTTTCTGTGTCTGCTATATCGCCATAAGCAAAGGGGTCAAATTTTGGAACGTTATCTAACCATCATTTTCTGTCAGTAATTTCTTCAGAAATTTCACTAACCAAATGGGTTACCTATATAAACCATAGAACTAGAGTAGATAGGAGTAATTAAGTAGCTAACACTTAGATTTTTTAAGACTCCTGTGCTATATTAAATGTCTATTTTCTAAACATTTCTATTTTCTCTTGCAGGTTTTATACAATTTTAGAAGTTCTTGACATGAACCTAAAGATGGGAGACTGAAAATATGGGCTTTCTTGCCATACAAAGACAATATGGTTTTAGGGACATGCCTAGTAATATTGAGCACTTATAAATATTCTATTACCTTATAGAGTCTTCCTTATAATTTTCTTCATTTATTACTCATTTAGTAACTAGTTATTGATTATCACTTGTATTCTGTGAGCTGGAGATGGGGCAGCAGTGCAATGGTCCTGTTTTAGGGAAGTTCAATAGCAACACTCTTAACTTTCATATTTTAACACATTTGTACCTTTAAACTGATTTTTCAAGGCTCAAAGGAATATTATACTTTTATGTAACATAGCTATTCAGATGCAGAGATCAAAAGTGGAATTTTTATTGCCTGTTTGGACCTTTTCACTTAGTTAAAGTTGATCTCCTATTTCAGTATCAACTTTTCACCCTTCAGTGTCAGATTTTCCCTCAAATTAGAATCCACATTCTTTGAAATTAAAGATGTCAACGTGCCTCAAACCTTGACATTTCATGAATATTCTATCTTGGAAAACTGCAAATACTATCCAAGTTATTTCTAGAGAAATTAAGTAGGGAGAAAAGATAAACGGGTCTTAGTCATGTGAGGGGTAAAGTCTAATTTGTAACAAACATCTCAGCTTAGTAAAAATCATTGCTCCTCAAATCTGCTACTTCTCACACTCAATAAATCATTGCTAAAGTGCAGACTATAATTCCATCAGGCTTTATATTTGTAAGATTAATTGTTTGGCAAAACAACAAAAAATTCTAGTAAGAGTATCATAAAGGGAAACACAGTAAGTACATATACATATAAGATGAAGGAATGAGAACCAAGCATTTAAAAATGTATTTTCTTAAAATCCCATGTCTTTAATAAAGTCAACTGAGTTAAATATATTTAAAGACTTATTTTTATTTTATATGTGTATGTCTATGCCTGTATTAATGTTTGTGGAGTACATGTGTGTCTGGTGCTGACAGAAGCCAGAAGAAGGCTTAGGGTATTCTAGAAATGGAGCTACAGATGGTTGTTAAGTGGCTATGTGGGTTCAAGGAACTGATCCTGGGTCCTTTGCAAGAGCAGAAAGTGTTTTTAACCAGTAAGATATTTTCCCAGTCTTGTAACAAAAATCATACTTATACATTTGTTCTCAGCAAACACTAGGTACATTGTTGTTTTAAGTATTATTATTTATCTAAAATTTGCTATGAGTTTAGTGTTGCCTTTAGTGAGTAGGCACAATTAAAAGAAAGATATTTCTAGAGCTGGTAAGATAGATCAGTAGTTAAAGATACCTGGAGCTAAGTCCAAAAACCTTAGTGAAGGAAGAAATCATTAGAAACATATAAAAAAGAACACACACACACACACACACACACACACACACACACACACACACACATATATATATACATATATATATGTATATATATATATATATATATCAGGGAATTGTATAATTTGTTTTACTTTATATAGTAGGAAATGAGAGAACTGATAAACTCAAAACAGAAATGACATAATTTGTTTGAATAGTATCATGTAAATCAACGTTCTTATTGCTTGGCATATAGAGATGTTATTGAAGAAGTTGAGTTTTGAGTTTACGAATTCTTGTGTTTTCAAAATTAATGTGCCAAAGTCATTAAATTATTTCAAAAAAGTTTGACACATTCACATTAAAACTTTGCAAAACCCATCCTGCTTGCAAAATGGCAAATTAAGACAACAAAAAATTAATAAATAAGACCTAACATCACTACTATAAGTCAGACATGAGCTGGAAATTTCTTATATAACAAAAAAGGTTTTAACTTTAAAAGAAAACACAAGTAAAAAAGATAAAAGATTTAAATTGGATAGGAACATTGAAACTTTCAAGATGAGATTGAGAGTTGCATACCAGTTATGTATTGTTTGTTGTTCTTGGCTTGAACTGGAAATCATGCAAATGAAAAAAAAAGATAATACAAGAAGAAAATGGGTGATTTGTATGATATATCATCTATACCATAAATTAAAATCAAGTACAAGTTTGATGAATATTTCAATGAAAAGAAAATCACCAGACAGAAAAGAATACTGATAGTAGGCTGCATATCTGAGATGTTTTAAAGAAGAGATTCTGGCAGATGTTAGGATATTTGGATCTTAGAAGCAGAACAATTTTAGATGAAGCCAAGTTTAAAAGTGGAGATGAATGATATGAAGAGTGGTCAGTAAGGAAGAGTCATTCTTTTTGATCTAAATAACCAGGATTTCTTTTCATTCTTCCATCTAATTACATTTTATTTACATAACAGAATTAATTGCCTTGAGAATGATGAGTTATTTCAATACAAAAAGGAAGAAGTGTACAACTTTGGTAGGACAAGGCACAAGAAGATGAACATCAGAATCTGAATACTAAACTCGGGAGCCATGTTACCTCCCCCTTCCCCTCAGCCACTTCTGGAAATCTCTGCTTGGAGGCTTCCACCTGGGGAGCTAAGACAAATGCTCTCTGCAGACTGTCAGTCTTTGAAGAAGCCGCCTGAGCAAGGTCACCTCCTGAAGATCTTCCAAATCTGGGGACTTTGGCACCTGAACCATTTTTGCAGTATTTATGTTATGCAAATATCATGTAATCTAGAGATTTGGTTTCGGTTTCTCCTGTGACTATAAAAACCCTGGCTTATCTAAGTAAAGTGAAGTCTTGATTGGGCTATTTCAACTTGACTTCCTGGTGTTCTCTTGCATTTCTAACCCTCTATTTCAGGTCCTTTGGTCCTTCCCCTGAGAGAACCCAGTTCGTGAAACTGTGGGCAGTTTCAGGGCCAGAAGAGAACAAAGAGCTAGGGATGAGCAGATTTATAGATGGTACATTCCACTAAGATCTGTGACTCCACATCTTCTTCCTTTATCAAGGATTTTTTGAAATTCGCTCTGATACAAATACTGAAGCACCTGGCTTGTTATTCTTCAAAACCTTAGTAATTAGCCAAAGTATTGAAAAATTATGTTGTTAATATTTATTATAAATTTATTTCCCCAACATAATAATTGCACTAGATGTTTAAAATATAAGCAAATTTCTACACAAGTACTTGGTAAATTGGAAGTCAAGGTTTTCTTTTTTATATATACATGTATTTATTAATGTGTATATACAATATATAAACAATGAAAATAAAATAGTAACATATATTGATCTTGAGAAGACATAAAGATTACTCAGTGGCAAACTCCTCAACCAATTGATTATATTACATCAAGATAACCTTAGTTTAGAATTTTGGGGGGTTGTCTAAAATTATTTTTTAAAATACATTTTCATTTAAAATAGAATTACTTTTCTTTCTCTCTTCCCCTTATCCTTCCAAGCTCTCCCATGTGTTCTTCTTCCAACTCTTTTATGACAGCAGCCACTATCAAACTGATTGTCTCTTTTTCTTTGATTATCACTTTTATATAAATATGAACATTACTTGGTAGGGAAATATAGAGATGGTTCCTTTTTTTAATTGGATATTTTATTTATTTACATTTCAAATGTTATCCCCTTTCCCAGTTTCTCCTCTCAAACTCTCTATATCATTCCCCCTCACCCTGCTTCTATGAGGATACTCCACTCACTCCCAACCTCATCTCTCTAGCATTCCTCTACACTGGGGCATCTAGCCTTCATAGGACCTAGAGCCTCCCTTCCCATGGATACCAGGTAAGGCCCCTTCAGCTAATCCAGCACTGGTCCTGTTTGAAGGAAATACAGGGACAAAGAGTGGAGCAGAGACTGAAGGAAAGGCCATCAAGAGACTGACCCACCTAGGAATCCATCCCACATGCAGACACCAAACACAGACACATTGGGGATGACAAAAAGTGCTTGCTGACAGGAGCCTGAGACAGCTGTCTCCTGAGAGGCTCTGCCAGATCCTACCAATACAAATGCGGATGCTCAAAACCAATCAATGGAATGAGATGGTTCTGAAATAAGATCCTATATATATCTCTCATATATATGTATGTGTATATTTATATTTATATAAATATACACATACATATATAATACATATATATAATCTTTTTAATATTTTTGTATTTATTTATTTACACTCCATATTTTTATTCCCACCCCTGTCTGACCTCTGACTGTTCCACATCCCATACCTCCTCCCCACCACCCATCCCACCTGACCTCTAAACTCCCTGGGGCCTACAGTCTCTTGAAGGTTAGGTAAATCATCTCTGAATGAACACAGACCAAGCAGTCCTCATCTGTATGTGTGGGGAGCCACATATCAGCTGGTATATGCTGCCTGTTTGGTGGTCCAGTGTTTGAGAGATCTTGATTGTCCAGATTAATTGAGACTGTTGGCCCTCCTACAGGATTGCCCTTCTCCTCAGCTTCTTTCAGCCTTTCTTCCCTAATTCAACAACAGGGATCAGCTGCTTCTATCCATTGGTTGGGTGCAAATATCTGCATCTGACTCTTTCAGCTGGTTGTTGAGCATTCTGGAGTTGGTCATGCTAGGTCCCTTTTTGTGAGTGCTCCATAGCCTTAGTAATAGTGTGAGGCTTTGGAACCTCCCAGTGAGCTGGATGCCACTTGGAACCTGCTACTGAACCTTCTTTTCCTCAAGCGCATCTCCATTTCCATCCCTGTAATTCTTTCAGACAAAAACAGTTATGGGTCACAGTTACTCTGATACCTAAACCACAGAAGGACCCAACCATAAAAGAGAACTTCATACCAATATCGCATATGAATATCCATGTAGAAATACTAAATAAAATTCTTGCAAACAAAATCCAAGAACACATCAAAACCATCATTCACCATGATCAAGTAGGCTTCATCCCAGGGATGCAAGGTTGGTTTAATATATGAAAATCCATTAACATAGAAACATAACATATCCACTATATAAACAAACTCAAAGGAAAAGAATCACATGATCATTTCCTTATATGCAGAAAAAGCATGTGACAAAATACAACACCCCTTCATGTGAAAAGTATTGGAGAGATCAGGACTGCAAGGACCATACCTAAACATAATAAAAGCAATTTACTGTAAACCAACAGCCAATATCAAATTAAATGGAGACATACTTGAAGCAATCCCACTGAAATTGAGGACAAGATAAAGATACCCACTCTCCCCATATCTATTCAATATAATACTTGAAGTGCTAACTAGAACAATAAGACAACAAAAAGAGATAAAGGGGATACAAATTGGCAAGAAGAAATAAAGGTATCACTACTTGCAAATGATATGATAGTATACATAATCACCCTCAAATTTCTACCAAAGAACTTCTCCAGCTGATAAACAACTTCAGCAAAGTGGCCGGATATAAAACAAACTCAAATAAATCAGTAGCCCTCCTTTATCCAAATGATAAACAGGCTGAGAAAGAAATTAGGGAAACAACCCCCATCACAATAGCCACAAATAATATAAAATATCTTGGGGTAACTCTAATCAAATAAGTGAAAGACCTATATGACAATAATTTCAAGACTCTCAAGAAAGAATTTGAAGACGATCTCAGAAAATGGAGAGATCTCCCATGCTCATGGATTGGCAGAATTAACATAGTAAAAATGGCCATCCTACCAAAGGCAATCTATAGATTCAATGCAATTCCCATCAAAATCCCAACTCAAATCTTCAAAGACATGGAAAGAGCAATTCTCAAATTCATCTGGAAAGTCAGTGTTTTCTAACCTTGGTTTATAATATGAATTTGAGAATGTCTTTAGGCTTAGAAACACTCATTTATAATGAAAATGTTCACAAGAAATCTGAGGCCTTAAAATAAACTGCTTATTAATAGTATAGACAAAATAATCTACTAAAAGTATTTTTCTTTAAAATGAGCAGACAATATTGAAAAGAAAAATATTTTCAAGAGGTGCTATTGGAATAACCAGCTACCCAGAGGGGTAAAGAATCAAGATACCAAAAAGGCACACATCACAATACATAATCACAATAATAAACACAAAATGCCAAACTGTAGAATATCTAGGAGATAGTATGAGGAAATCTAACCAAAACCTAAGATTTGGCAAAAGCACTTTAAAGTCAATAGTAATACACAAGAAATACATGCACATCATGCTGTGCATGACAAACATTGTACATTTGTAACAGATTAAATGTATGTTTTTTATATAAAAGTGTTGATAAAGTTATTTTCAACACTGTTCTGAATGTTACTATGTAATTTAGAAAAAACTAAAATGTAGGAGTGCAATTTGATTTTTTGTCACCTCAAAGAAATGATAACAGATTTATTGTTAGTTTTAAACATTATACAATATATGCACATGTTGAAAATCATATAATACCCAGTAAATATGAGAAATACATTTTAGTAAACCATTAAAAATTAAATTAATTCTTCATCCTAAGGGGCTACAAACCCTTCATGAACTAACTAGTATCCTCAGAGCTCCCAGGGACTAAACCACCAACCAAGGAGTACACATGGTGGGACTGGTTGCTCTGGCAGCATGTGTATAACAGAGGATGGCCAAGTCGGTCATCAATGGGAGGAGAGGCCCTTGGCCCTGTAAAGGTTCTGTGCCCCAGTGTAGGGGAATGCCAGGGCCAATAAGTGGGAGAGGGCGGGGTGAACAAGGGGAAGGGGGAGAGAACAGAGGTTTGTTCTTGTTGTTTTTAGTTTTTTGCTTTTGTTTGTTTGTTTGTTTGTTTTGGAGGGGAAACTGGGAAACATGACATGTAAATAAAGAAAATATCTAATAAAAAAAGAAAAAAAAAAGAACAGAAGCTCAAACTAGAAATTGAAAGTATTGGAAAATAGAGGGGGAAAAGTACTATTTTCTTGTACATCTGACCTTGTAAGATAAGAAATACAGATCATCTATATATGACAATAAATTAACGTATAAATATATATTGAAATATTAAAAAAACAAGAAAAAAATTAAATTATTTAATAATTTTAAGATGAAACAGGATATAAAGAGAATCATAAAACAAAATTTGATTTGTGTGATTTGTTTACATGATTCATATTTTTTAACTGTCCTTGAACAATTGCTTTGAAAATGTTTATTTATTGTATGCATTTACACATGTCCAATTATATACATGTCATACTCAAGTGTATAATGTATGGGTATGGAAGTCAGAAGTCACCTCATGTGTGTTGGTATCTCATTCCACCATGGGGGGTCCAGGGATCAAATACATGTAACAGGTTTTGAGATAAACAGGGTTACCCACTGAGTCATGTGACATATTTTACTGGTCCTGTTTTGAAGTACTTTTGTTTTAATTCTAAGTACCACTAGGAGTGTAAAAGTATGTCATTTGAAATACAAAAATCTATAATATTAAAGCATGGTAGTTTGCCTAGAACTTTATCATTTTATTTTAATTTAATCATTGAAGTGTTTTTCCTTTGATAATGTCATACTATCTAGGTAATTTTAGCACTGAAAAGCAAACATGATACATCGTATTTCCTATGGATCTATAAAAGTCATTACTAAAATCAGATTACAAAATATTTGTACAGATCAAAGAGAATCTGTAAAAGTCAGATACTGTTCATGGGAGATTTCAATTACCCAAACACTGGCTGTGTATCAGCTCTGCAGAAAGATTAGGCCTGCATTTCTTCAGAGAAAACAAATTGTTTGCTTATATTTCAGCGTGATAACTATACCAGTAAAAAGTAAAAATTACATTTTTACGTATTCTAAGAACCACAGCCAGGAATTATTGATAAATAAACATGAAACTCTGTTCTTTGTGGACACGATCCAAACCATGATACAATTTACCAAAACTTTCCACTTAAAACCTGCTGTTAAAGATGCTATTTCACTTTTTCCATTTGCCACACTAAATAGGCTGCTAGTTCATGGGAGCCCATGGTCAGCTAAGTTCCTGAAATATGTCTTCTCTGAGCTGCATAAATTTAAGGAGCCTTGTGTTTGTGCATTGGTTGGAATAGGAAAGACAAAGAAGAGAGAGGGAATGAGAGCGAGAAGAGTAAGGAGACCTCACAGAACCATGGAAAGGATTACAGATAGATGCTTGCAGATGGGAAGATAACTGAGTATAAAGCAGAAGCCAATCTGACCGCGAGTCCCCTGAAGAACAGGTTTCTTCTGTAGGTCTTGAGGAGTTAACATAAACTAAAGGCTGAGAAAGCTGACTTATATTTCAATATCTTAATAAATGAAAATCATTTACCCGCTCACTTTCTCTTATGAAGTACTCATGTTAACATGCCATGTCTCAGTAAAAATGTATGTATTTAAGTTAGATAATGGTATCAAAAATAATAAACAATTTAGAAATAACTTGGAACTAGAGACAGATTTCTTTCTTTATCACAACGTAAAGGAAGAAAAGGCAAATGACCAGAGCAGAATTGATCAGAGTTAACTAGCTAAACAAGAATACAGAGTACAACATCCTTTGCCTTGCAGAATTATTGTAATCACAAAGGAACACACATGGTATGCACTCACTCATAAGTGGATATTAGCCCAGAATCTCGGAATACCCAAGATACAATCCACAAACCACAAGAAACTCAAGAAGAATGAAGACCTAAGTGTGGATACTTCCATCCTTAAAAGGGAGAACAAAACACCCATGAAAGAGTTGCAGAGACAAAGTGTGGAACAGAGACTGACAATCCAGAGACTGCCCTACCTGGGGCCCTTTCCCATATATAGTCCCCAAACCCAGACACTATTGTGGATGCCAGCAAGTGCTAGCTGACAGGAGCCTGATATAGCTGTCCCCTGAGAGGCTCTGAGGGTAACCGACTAATACAGGAGTGGAGACTCACAGCCATCCATTGGACTGAGCACAGGGTCCCCAGTGAAGGAGCTAGAGAAAGGACCCAAGGAGTTGAAGGGGTTTGCAACCCCTTAGGATGAACAATATGAACTAGATAGTACTTTCAGAGCTCCCAGGGACTAAAGCCCCAATCAAAGAGTACCAATGGTGGGACTCATGGCTCCAGCAGCATATGCAACAGAGGATGGCCTAGTTGGTCATCAATGGGAGGAAAGGCCCTTGGACCTGCTGAGGCTCTATAACTCAGTGTAGGGGAATGCCAGGGCTAGGAAGCTTTAGTGAGCAGGGAGAGGAGGGAGGGAATGGGTTTTATTCTTTCAGAGGGGAAACCAGAAAAGGGGAGAACATTTGAAATGTAAATAAAGAAAATATCTAATAAAAAAAGAATCCAGTGTACAAATAAACATGACTTTATTGAATTTTGAGAATTACACAGATGTCTTGCAGTAGCAAAAGTTATAAAAATTAAAGTTACACCATGCTGTTATTTACTCAATTAATTTTTAAAAAATGAAACAAATAGAAAATCTCTAATTTGATTAGATTCTTTATTGATAAAGCATTGAGGAATCAAATCAGAATAGTAATTATTTGTGGGTAGAAATAAAAATTGCTGTAATTCCTAAAGTCAAAAACTAAGTAGTATGTTTAAAGTTTCCTTCAAAGAATTGTTTTAAGCACTTCTATTGCCAGAGTTCAATGTACAGATATTATTTATTATGTAACATGTGCAGTATTGATCGTAAAGCCAGGATATAGTCATATTACTGTCTTTCAACAAGAGAAAACATAAATAAGTGATAAAGTGAGGGCTAATAAAGTCAAGGATATTCATATGGAAATTCCTTCAAATTACCCTGTGAGGAAACATCTCAATGCCTAGGTCTTGCTACCTTCTATATAAAAGTAGAAAAAATATAAAATTTTGTTATCTCAGATAAACAAAAATATGATTGAAGGGTTCATAAATAAATATGAGAAACTTATAATGATGATATATATTGAACAGAGGGAAAGGGAAAAGTTAGTATATGCCATTGTATATTTATTATGTAATGATTTATTTATGTAATGATAAATTATTAATTATAAATAATTCATAAACATACATTTATTATTATATATTGGTAATATTACCTTCTCAAAAATCCATGAATAAAGATTTTGTCAACTATTATTGGAATAATATTGGAAAAATGGCATTTACCTCACATCAGAATAAAACAAATTAGTATAATTCCATAATTAAATAATACATCTAATTTTGGCTAAATTGTATTAGGAAGACAAGATAGAATCTATCATTTGAGGTTTATATTAGTCCAAATTGGTAAGTTTATATTTCAGTAAAAAGTAATTTTACAATGTTTTAGCAGCCTCTTCCTCAGTGTAAGTGTTCAGTCAGTTTCAGTTCTTTCCTGTCTTTTCCTGTGTGCCAGGGCATCATAATAGGGTCTGCTCCTATTAAAACGTCTCATGCTTATAGAGAACCATGGTATGGTGAATCAAAAGAATTTCAGTCTTTTTAAAATGTGATATATAAATCTAAAGAATAACTGTATGCATATATATGTATATATATATGACTTGAAATGGCTATAATTCCCAGTAAGAGGTTGAATTTGATGTCAAATAAGATGCTTCTGTTTAGAATGTCATTCCTCAGTGTGTGCCATCTGTCACTCCTTGTGGATAACCTCGATGTACTGAAGTATTTTCAGTAACATACAGTCAACTATAGTCAAGGTTTCTCTTTCAGATGCAGATTAGGAGGGGTCTGTCAATCAACTAAAGGAACAGAAGAAATGTGCACATTAAAAGTCATTTCCAAATATGAACTGTTATCCTGGGACTGAAGCACCAGGTTAAATACCATAGTCAGAAAAATGACCAGTAAGTATCAGGCTAACTAGTATAATTAGACAGGGGAAAAGTTCAATAGTCAATCTGTCTTCCACACTAATCGTTCTTAGAAGACTCTAAATTTTACTCAGATAACTAGAACATCACATTCCTTTTAACATCTTCTGAATTCTAAAATCTTCCTCTGCAATTATATTACTCATGAAAGTGTTAAACAGGTAACATGTGTATGTTATTATGATTAAAAGGCATAAAGCATTTTTGATTATAATAAAAATATTCCTTTTCAGAGAAAAAAAATTAAAATGGATCTTAACCCAGATGAACATTTTCATTTTAGCTTATCACTAAGGAAAAATGGGTTGACCAGGATTGAAAATGGCCAGAGACTTGAATCTTGTTTCAATGCTTCTTCTTAAATTGTTTAATGCCTGAGTGATTGAAACTGAGATGTGAACAAAATTGCATGACCGAACTAGGAAATGCTGGAGGAAATGATGTGAATTTAGGCTTAAGGGCAGGATTCACGAGAACATGTTGAATAATGAGAAAGCAGCTGGGATGAAATACGGGGATTAGGATGTTAAGAATGGAGAAGCAGCCTTGGGAAAATACATAGATAAGTTCAGGAGGATTTGGATATAACAGCTCAAGGGCCAGTGGAATGAAGATTTAAAAAAAAAAAGTTTCTAATAGAACTCAGAGAGTGGCTCAATGTGGGACAAAGCAGACTGGGGAATTATAAATGAAAGAGCCATCTTCTTTGGTAATTAGTAAGACAAAAGTCTAAACTAAACAGTGGTAACTAAACAATGGGGAACTTGAAGCAAAGGAAAATATTAACAGAATTTGCATACATAGATGTGAGAGATAAAAGAAAAAAATGGAATTTAAAGTGATCAGCTCTGAGGTTGGGGAAATCCAACTAAAGATGAGAGCTCAAAGAAAGGGAAATTGGAAGTTTAGGCTTAAAGATAAGAGTGGGAGTGTATGCATTCATCTTTTAAATAAAGGGAGAGTATGGTGATTCGAGTGAAAATGTGTCCCATATGCTCATATTCTTGAATGCTGGGATTCCAGAAGGTGGAACTATTTGGGAAGGCTTAGGTGCTATGCCTTTGTTGGAGAGAGTGTCACTGGGAGGAGCTTTCACAGTTTTTAGTAAGTCCCCTCCCAGTGACACTCTCTCCAACAAAGGAGACAATTCAAGTTTGTTTTCAAGGTAAAACAAAAAGAAATTTCCTCTTATGATAATCCCTTATACATTTATGGTTAAAAAATGATCTTACTTTCAGTTTATTTTAATAAAATACAACTCACTCAGCACTGTCATGAACATTGCTCTCCTTGTATTTTCTACACTCAGTTCTTCCACATGCATTTTAAATGTTGGTTATAAGTATTCACAGGCTGTAGTATGTCACTGTGGTTTTAACTTGTATTTGTCTGATAGTGATGTTGAGCATCCTTTCATTTATTTTTTACTGCATGTATATCATTAAAGATAAACTAGCTAATCAAAAAATTTCAGTTTATTAGATTGTTTATGATATTATTATTAAACACACAATTAAAAAATTTATCTCTCCAAGTCTGTAGTTGGATTTGTATTGTGTCCTTTTCGAAGAAAAACATTTACTGAATTTTGCTGGAGTCTTACTCATTCGTGATTTTTCTCTTACAGATTGTGATTTTTCTAGTAATAAATACTAGTACATTAGTATATAGATATTTTTATTGTATTCTATTCTGTTTATAATTTTAGGTATTACATTTAGGTCTATAGTCATTTTCTTGTTAGTCATTTTTGTTATACTCATTTTTATGAGGCATTACATAAGGATTTAGCTTTTTCTCTTGGATAAAAATAGTCCAGGATCATTTGTTGAAAGGCTAACATTCTGGATGAACTCATTTTACTCCTTCATATTAATTCAGGTATACTATGAATGCATTTTTGAACTGTCGATTCTACTTCACTATCCTATTTGTCTATCTGGATTACAACAGCATACCATCTTATGGTACATGCTTTATACAATGACTTGAAACTATTTATCCTACAACTCTGATCTTCTCAAATTCATTTATCCACCCTATTCCTTTTGCATTTCCATTTTACTACAATTGTTGTGTCATATAACATTGTCCATTATAATAAATTTTTTTATCAATGGTATTTTCATGGAACATACTATTGTTGATGCAACTAAGCATTCCCATTGAACCTCATGTTATCTATATTTTTTGTATACTATATTTTGGGATTTCATAACTTAGGATTTTACATTCAAGCTGTTTATCTATTCCAGATTAATTATTATAGATAGTGTAAGATGCATTCATTTATATAATGCTACCAATATTTTCCCAGCAGTATTTGTTGAAGACTGTATTTTCATTCATTATTCTGTATAGAAGGGAATAACTCCTATGTGACTACTCTGTTTTACACAGAGGCAAGTGTTTCTTTTCATTTCAAAGAATACCAATCTGTGCAGTAAGGAGGAAACCTGCAACTGAATACACAGACTTTAAAACTTTATGGCTTTATATCCAAACTCTAGTAATATAACAATTAGAACATTTAAAATTCTGTAAGATAGGTTTCTACTTGATATAAATGTCATATAAGGGAGATCCTACTAACTACTTCACTATGTGAACAAAATAAATGAATGAGAAGTGTATTTGAAGTTCTCAGAATGTCATGTGTCTCATAACAAACCCTCACTAAATGTCTTTGAGGTGTGATTGAAAAACTAGCATGAGTTAGGAATGCCTGAAAGACTCAACTAAAGTGTTAGTCTTCAAGGTGGCTCTACTAGAATGTTTTGGAACGAGCTTTGAGTTTAGTAGGAGGTACATAGGACACTGGAAATTGCCTCAGAGGTTATTTTGAATTCCTGTCCATTTGACTTGGTTGAGCTGGTATTCAAATGCTAAATACTACGTATCCCAGGCTCTTGCTGCTTCAAGACCAGTAGATCCTCACAAATACTAGCTTTTGTTGTCTAGATACCCTAGTCCCCAGGTTTCCCTACTTGGTTAATAAAGATGCCTACAGCCTGGGTTAGGTACAAGAGAATGGGCAAAGCGAAGTTCCAAGGGTGGAGCCTCAGGTAGGGACCAAGATGGAAAAGAGAAGAAATAAGAGCAAGAAGAGATTGCCATGGAGCAGGTGGATCATGAGGACATGGCCATGACAGCTGGCCGGTTGGAATCAGAGTTGCCCAGATGGAACATGGCAAGAGATATCTCAAGGTTATTGACAGGGAAGTAGACAAACTAGCATAGAGGGTAGATATCTGTCCATTTCTAATGCTTTAAGGCTTAAATAAATATAAAGATTATTTGCTTTTTTATTTAGGACTGAAATGGTCCAAGTTGGGATAAAAATCCTCAAAATATTATCTACCACAATACCCATTTACCTTTTCCTTCTTTGATTACAGTTTGGGAGGTCAACAAGTTGCTTTGTAACATACTCTTTCTATGAAGTGTTATTTTACCCAAGGAAACTCTTACAAAATAAAGCATTTAATTAGGTGGATTGTCTATACCTTCAGAGAGTTAGAACATTACAGTCATGGTGGGGATATGGGAGGAGCATGGTGGTACTCATGGCACTGGAGCAGTAGCAGAGAGTTACATCCTGATCCCCAAGCAAAGAGAGAGAGATTGGGCCTGATGCAGGCTTTTGAAACAAATAAACCCATCCTCAAGTGACCCCCTTCCTCCTATAAGTTGAAAACTCCTAATCCTTCTAGTTCTGTCAAAGAATCCTATTCTCTGGCATTCAAATATACGAGCCTATGTGGCCCATTCTCATTCAAACCACCACAAACATCTTTTGATATGAATATATAATCCTGAGTATCTTCAAAAACCAAGAGGGCAATAAATGTCTACTGGGCATAGGAGGAGGAGCAATAGAAAGGTCTGTAACAGGGTGCATGAAAATTGATGGGGGAATGCAAAAATGGAGGGTGCTTTAATTAGGGAAGCATGAGGGAGGGTGATAAACACAGGAGAAAGAAGGGTAAAATAACAGTGAGGATGCCTGATGAAGTGACAATGAATCATAGTTTTACTTATTTTCCTAAAATTACATATAATGCATATGAGTTCATATATACATGGAAATACTCACATTAAGTGAAATTTTTCCATCTGGGCTGACAAAGCTCCCCACAAGAACCACAGACTATTTAACAAAATGTCTAACGGTAGGTGTGAGATGTTTCCCTGTTTTTTCAGTTGTTGGTCAACAGGCTGCCAAAATGTTATAGATTATGATTTTTGCCCTTGATCTCCACCCCAGGGTTGACGGTAACTCTTTATTTTTGAAGAAACCAACCACATCTTTAGAATTCAGCGGACAGGAGCTAGAACAGACCTGGAAGCCTCCTCCCTGACAACTAGCTTTCATGGTACCAGAAGATGGCACTCAAGCTTTCAAACAATGGAAGTAAAGAATAGTTCTACCCACTAGGATGCCTGCGAATTAAAACAGTGACCAACCTGGCATGATAACCCTAAGGGTACAGTGGCATGCATATCTTGGTCATAATTAACAGCTCCCTAAAAAACTTCCTACTTGCTCAATATGAGGTAACATCAGGTATTCCTGATACTACAAAATATGAGCATAAGGAGATTTCCAAAGAATGTGAATGTAGCAAAACAGAATCTTTTGTACACTATTTCTAAAAATCATGAAAGATTAAATTTTATATGACCCAGGTCTCACTTCTGAGTATATTCCAACGTGCTTGAAGCAAAGCTCTCAAAATATCTTTGCATTCATGTTAATTTTTTACATTTATATGTGTGTATATGTGTTTGTGTGTGTGTGTGTGTGTGTGTGTGTGTGTGTGTGTGTGTTCATGCACTCATGTGCAACAAATGACAGAGGACAATTTGTAGGAACTAATGTTCTTCTATTATGTGGGTTTTAGGGTTGAAAACTCAGGATGTTAGAAATAACGCAAACATCTTGATACACTGCTATCTCCCTCCTAATCCCTGTTCATTTTGATCATCATTCACAGTATCATTCACAGTAGGTAAGATATAGAAGACAACTTGTAATTTTTTCATTTATTTTGGCCACAGTTTGAAGACACTGTTCATGGCAGCAAAGGCATGCTAATAAAAATGATTTTATCTGTAATGAGAGAAGTATCAGGAGGCTGGTCTCAGTTTATATACATTGAGGTTCATTCTGGCCTTTTCCTCTTATGAGTTGTTTTTGGTATGGGTTTCTAGCACATGTGATAACACTACTCGAATTTAGAGTGGGTCTTTCTTTCTTGGGTTAACCTCTACTGTAACAATCTTCACAGACACGCCAACAAGTATGTCTCCTGGGCCATTCTAAATTCACATCATACCAAATATCCATCAAGTTTAAGTATTTATTAACAGATGAATGGCTAAGACTATGATATCTGCAAATGCTCATGAATACATATAAGCACAAAAATGCAATAATGGAAAAGCTTGAAAAACAAACTTTAGTTTTTTTTGTAACAAAATGACTAAACTATAACATTGTAAAGGAATTTTAATATATCAATGTGACTGATCTAGCAAGTTATCACATAAAGAAATCTGGCCAGAATGCAGACACACCCTGGATTACAGTATAATCTGGCTGGAATACAGACATGCCCTTAATAGACCCCTTTAACCTCAAACAATGAGAGTAGGATTAGTTCATAGCAGGATGCAGCACATGCTTGCAAGTGACATTCAATTGAGGAGCAGACAAAGTGACAAATTAGAGGAAGATTTGACAGATTAAACCAGAGACATGTTATGCCCAAATCTCACAATAAAGGCACAGCAAAGAGCTGCTATTTAAGAACACCACAGGAATGAAAGAGGGAGTACTTTTACTGGTGCGGTGTTTTCACAAGGACAGTTATACAGAGATAGGTGGCAGAGAGAACAACCTATACACAGGTGAAGGCAATAACCCAGTGAATGAGAAGGAACTGAAAGATTAGGACAGATTGCCAGTTAATTAGAGGCCAAGAAATACCATTCAGTAAGAAATCAATGGAAATCAGATTGGATCAATCAGTTTGGAGAGAAGTTTGAGCCAGAAAAGCTGAATTCAACCAGCCAACCATAGTTCAGGAGAAAACTAGAATGAGTGAGCTTATTCAGCAGCAAACCTCTGAGATGACAGTTACATCTGGTGAATAAAAGTTACTTTTACACAATCTTAACATGCTAAATGAGTTAAACCATACACAGTTAAACAGATATTATATGATAATTTCACATGTAAAACCTAAACATCAATCATAAGGAAGTAGACACCGAGGGAGGTTAACAGGAGCTACTGTCTTTATTAGAATATTGATATTAATAGAGGGTGAATGGCTTTAGGCTGACAAAGCAGGAACCATGAGGTTTGCATTGCTTCAGCTTATCTAAGGATCCCTGTTTCTTAAAATTCGTATTCATTAGGCACTGGAAGTGTGTGCTGTGCAAAGGAAGAGATGCCATCTTGTTTCATGCAAGTGTTGTGGCAGACCCAAGAATTGCAGTGATGTGAAGTGTTGGTTCTTACTGTGAAGCAGGGCCAGCCTTCAACAACTTCAAACTACAACAGTTTCCTCTGAGATTCACCAGCTTCTACTTCATCTACGACTTTTGCAAGGAAATGTGGCAATGTCTATCAAGTCAGTTGCACAAACGTATGTCAGGATAATAAGTTGATTTACAGAATTTATTTTTTGTTAAATTTTCAAAGGCATTTAAAAAGGTTCAATATATCTGTTGTATTTATTTTTAGTAAACATAAAAATATAATCCAAATTTTCTGTATCTGCGTGCACATTGAAATGCTTATAAACTCTCAGTGTCTGTGTGTTTCTTTAGTTACTGAATATGTTTGGTTTGAAGTTGTGAATTGTGCTGTGTCTCAATTGTATGCTTTTGTTTTTCTGTCAGTTTAATTCTTGTTTCTCTGCCCATAGATATTAAATATGTGCTGATAATTTTTCTATATTTTTGGACAGAAAAATGTTATTTTTATCTTTTATCTTTTTTGAATAATATTTTGCTGTTGATTCTCTATATTATTATTATTATTATTACTTTTAATTTTTTACAGTCCAGTCATTACTCCCTCCTGGTCTGCCCTCCCACAGTTCCACATCCCATTCCTCCTTCCCCTGTCTCAAAGAGGGTATCCCTACCTCTCCATCCCAATCCCCTGCCGGGCCTCGCCACTCCCTGAAGCCTCAAGTCTCTTGAGGGTTATGTGCATCTTCTCTCACTGAGACCACACGAGACAGTCCTCTGCTGTATATGTGTCAGGGGCCTCATATCAGCTGGTGTATGCTGCCTGGTTGCTGGCTCAGTGTCGGAGAGATCTCAGGGGTCCAGGTTAGTTGAGACTGCTGGTCTTCCTATGGGGTTGTCCTCCTCCTCAGCTTCTTGAGATGCAAAACAACTTGATAATTTTGAAAAAAAAGTTTCACATTTTCTTATTCTAAACCTATTTTTCTTTACATCTAATCATATTACGTTCATCCAAATTTTCTTCATCATCTTAGTGATCAGCAAGGCTCTGAGAGCATAGCCTTGAATTTTGGAAAGGTAGCTTCTCTCCTATGGCAGCAACAATATTTGATGAAATAGCTACAGGTGTGGTCCAGAGGCTCTGCCTTGTACCTCTCAGCAGACACAGATTCTCGTAAGTAGCTTTTGATAGTTCAAGGAAACTCTTATTAAATCTTGACTACTCTCTAATACAGTTTCTTGACTCTTGAAGCTATTCTTAGTATCACTTCTAAATGTTTTTCAATAATTATCAAGTTTTCTTAACAGCTACTTCCAAGATTTTATACATAGTATTTAATGTAAGCTACATGTAACAACAAAAGCTTGGGTGTATACTCAGATTTTTTTTTTTTAATTTACTTTAACAAAACCCTTGTTAATCTATTGCATATATAAAGCTTGAAAAGACTAAGAAATTTCAAAACAATTCTGACAAGTTATATGTAAATATAAAGTCTAAATTTAAAATGGAGGTAAAAGTAGCTATAAGGCAAGTTCAAGTTAACGTGGGTTATAGTCTGAGTATGTGGCTAACTAGTGTTATACAACAAGACTCATCTAAAGAAACCAAACACAAAGAAAACTTACAGTGATTTTTTTTCATGTGATTATTCTGAAACCTAGAGCTCTGTATTGGTTTTTGAGTTTATGGATTTTTCCAATAAATGCTTTTCATGTCAGATAACATATGATTATTATTATTACTTGCATCGACATCACGTTAATGGAAATAGCATGCCAAGGGGTGACTTTACCTGGTAGATTTGCTGTCGTGGGTATTAAACAGAGTTGATTTTGTCAGACAGATTGGATGCATAGCTTTCATTGCTACAGTGCCCTCACATTTTAATGTTTTCTCAGGTCTACAGGGAAAATGAAATATGAGACACTACAGGAATTTTATCTTGGAAAATAACAGTAGTTAGTAAATAAAATAACTTGACACTTATACAGAACCCTACCCCCTTTATTTATGCCTTTTGGCTGGAGTTCAGAAAGTACATGGCTTACTCCTCCTGGGAGGATGCAGTTCCCTCTAAACTGCAGCCCTTATCACTTTTTACCTGATGTGAGTGGAATTTTCTGTGCTTCAATTCATTGCAAAATGTGCATCTTTCTCCAGTAACATCTGTCCTACTGCTTATCAGAGTTGCCTGGCGCATTTCTGAGATGAGATGTTGTATTTTCCTCTCATTGTTTACTACAGTTAAGTGGATTTAGTTATCAACAACTGTAAGGCAAGAGGAGCCTTCCAAAATTTTCTCCTTAAAAATAAAAAGGTAACTCTGGTAGCAATTTCATTCTGATGTTTATTACTACCTTAGTTACGGTAACAGCTTCGGTGGAGTGCAGTAGAGAGGTGGAGAGAGGAAACATGGCTTACATACACAAAGGAAAATTGTTCTCAGCTAGAAAGAAGATTAAAATTATATTACTTGCTGGGAAGTGCTTAAAACTATCAATAGGTAATCTTATTAATTGAACAAACATTGCAAATTCTGTCTCATTTTTGGGTCCTAGACTTTTCCAGTTACATGAACTTATAATGTACCGATTATATGATAGTTGAACAAGAGGAATGCTAGGAGGGAGAATGGAGAGTTGTGACTGTGAAAGTCATGAGATATTAAGGGATGTGCACAAGGTATATCATATTTTAAATAAATTTTCTTATGCAGCCCTAAATAGTGGATATTAATAATAATAGAGGAAATGTTTTACCTCTTGGCATAGTCAGGATATAATTGCCATGAATTCAGTATTTTTTCCTTTCTAAAATTCTTAAACTAAAATTCCAATACCTAATGTAAAAGTATCATGAAACGGGACATTGGAAAAGGTGATAATGGTGAGTCTTCGTGAATGGGATCAGGGTCTTCATAAATCATAATTCCTTGGGGGTAAGTAAAGCAAAACCTGAGAGATAACACCTGTCATTAAAAAGAAAAATTTTGAGTGCATTTCCATGGCCATGCCAATGGTATGAGGCCACAGAAGTTGGCCCAACAATGTTGCTCATGAACCAGAGGATGAGAGAAATGCTATGTGCACCAGACAAGGATGACTTCCACAAGGCACATTTTCATCTAGATGTTAGTGGCCTTACAGTTTCCTACTTTGAGTCATTAAATAGGCATCAGGGGATAGAGATGGAATAGAAATATCTAGAACATGATGCTTGAGTCACTACTTAAACAGTAGTAATATCCTGATTAAGGAAATATATGAAAATAAAAAGACTTGCATTTGTAGGTTTACATATATAAAATGTGTTATTTGGCTTCTCAGGAGAAGTCATTACAAACTACCTAACTCTGAGACAGGCCGGTCCTCATGGTAGAACACAGGAGTAATAATAAAGCATCGTGCAAGCAAAGACATGGTTAATCTGTTCTCATACCTGAAGTCAAACACAGAACATCAACAAGAAAATTAATTGACTTCTAAAGTCCTGCTTATAAAATCTAAATAAAGTTTGCTTTACTTCTATCATAAGTTCAAAAACTTTATGTTGATAAAACTTTTAGAACATTGTTTTAAAACAGGAGAGCACTAAGATTTTTTTCTCCTGAGGACACTTTTTTTTTTCCGCTGAGTGTTTTTTTAATATATTTATTATAAGCCTTAATCAGTACTAGATCTGGGCTATTAAAATCTATTTCCTGTCAAGAACCCTGAGTTATTACTTACTACGTTTTCTGGGCTGCTCTTGATTCCAATTGGCCAGCCCTCAGGGCCATGCCTTCTTCACTTCTAAGCTATAATGCCTTCCTCTTCCTTCTTCTCTTCCCCCTCTCCTTGTGGCCTCCTCTGATGTCACGAAACACCAAGTACCACCTATCTCAATTCTTCCCATCTGCAGGCTATAGGCATTTACACAATGCTGAGTGTTATAAGTAGGGTCTATCCTTTACATGAACAAGTCTTTGAAACTTATATATGTTTAGAAGAAGGAATATGAGGGAATTCTGAAGTTGGCTATAATAGCTTGTGAGGGCTTGTCTTTGTAAGACTTTTGAAGTTCAGTTTCTTGAGACTGATATGAATCTGTCTACCTTGCTTTTAAACAGCATAATTTATATAAAAAGTTTAGAAAACAATATACTATTTTAGAATTTTTTAGTTCAATACTACAAAAAGTTATGAATTAAATCCCCAGCAGCATAATATATGGGAGTCTTAGGCAGTCTCTAGAAACAGGTCTATTCTCTTAGGATAGGTTATTTTACTGACCATGCCTGTGTATCTTTGTACAGGTATTGGGTCACCAAATTTGGAAACACTTATTAATTCTTAAGCATTTATTTTTATTTCACAAGTGTAGGTGGTTTTGTCTGTCTGTCTGTCTGTATAAATATCATTCATATGCATGGTGTCCTCATGTACTAGGAGAGTGCATTGGATCCCTGGAACCAAAGTTACACATGGTTGTGACTGCCATATGTGTGCTCGAGATCAAACACTTGTTCTGTGTAAAAATATCACCCCTGATAATTCTTGAACACCCTAGTTCTTGGTACCACAGTTTGATGACATGCCAGCATTGATGGGAACTTTTTCACAAGGTCCCACACGTGGATAAAGAGCTACAGATGCTAATGGCTGCTAAAAGGGAAAATCAGTTTTCTCCAGGGATGATCTCCCTGCACGTTATCTAACCTAAATGATAAGCCATAAACACATGTACACATAAACAGTACTAAATAGACTTAGTAAGTATTGTTATATATCAATATAATATTATGTGCTTTATACAATAACTAGACATTATGTATTGTTTTACATACATACATGTTATACATATATATATATATATATACATACATGTAAAATTAAAATTAAAAGAAAAGACGTCATGAACTTGAGATGGAGTTAAAGGACACAGGAGTAGCTGGAGGGGAAGGGTAGATGTGGAAATGATGGAAATAATTGCATGTATAAAATTTTCAGATAAAAATCCCTTAAATAAAGCATTCCCCCCAAAATAAAACTGTACTAAATCATTAAAACATAAGTTCCCAAATTTGAGTAGACTTCAGTGACTATCTAGCTGTGATAACTGGATAGACATTTTATGGGGATGAACTCACCACCTTACATACCTACAACTGGAGGAAAATAAATCCATATATCAGAGGGAATCATCTGGTTATTTTCTTTGTGGTTTTATATCTGGCATTGCCCTGAATTCATCTATATCTTCTCTATTTTTGAAGAAACTTTTACTTATCCTAAGCATTATAAAAGCAGAATATATTTGATATATAGTCTCTTAAAGACATTATCTTTTTTAAAGAAAAAGATGTATTAATGTATTCTCAAATATATCTTCATCTTTGAAATAATAGTTATATGTTGTTAATTAAGTTGCAGTCAATACCAGGAAGTGGTTATTATGTGTTACTCACAAAACCTTGCTAACTAAATAATGTTATAATATTTTAGTATCTTTTTAATTCATTGATTTTTAATTGACACCAAATTACTGGCAGAATCATTAAATGTAGACCTAAATATGATGGAACATCTTTCAAAACAGAAATCTTACTTAAACCATTGGTTTTAATAATGATACTGAAGAAATTTATTTAATTTATTAGAATTTTAAGAGATCTTATACCAATATTTTATCCAAGATGGACTAAAATGTAATGTTCTTGGAGTTGAATGTACTATCTTAGGTATATCTCAGAATTATCAAGTGTTCATTGCATGATTAAAACGTTCCATAATGCATCCGTAGATTGATGGATTTATTTTTACCATTTGATTTGGAGGAGAAGCAAACCATAGGATTTGGTACTTCTCTCAGTTTTAATTAGTCTCATGAGACTGCTACATCAATCTTCCCTCTTCCTAGTTTTCAGATAATACTGTCCAGCTGATTGGTTTGCAAGCATTTTAAGGATTTTGTTTTTAAGCTTTATTAATAATTTAGAGCAGTAAAATTCGAACAACTTTCTCGTGTGTTTTATTCAGAGAAAATTACATGCTTCTCATGAGTAGTAGACAGCGCTGAGCTTGAATATATGGATTTTAAGGTTTAAAAACACTTAGCAGCTAAATTTCCACCTCATGTTATACATATGTTAAGACTTTTATGTAAAGATTTAAAGTTCAACCTAAAGCTATAAGACCTTTGATTTCATTACTGCATTGAGGTTTAATTTTTCACTACCCTTTTCCCCCCTAAATCAATCTAAGATTTGTATGCACATAAAATAAGCACACGACTTCGCTTGTACATGTGAGCCAGAGATGATGACGAGACAAAAGGTGAGCAGGCTGACTCTTTTACGCCATCTCAGAATGAGAGCCTGAATCAAAAATATTTAAAATGGAAGTTTATGTGTTTCTGTTTTGAATCGACAAACATCAGAGTCCCGAAGCTTTATTCACAGTTCATCTGAATTTAGCAGTTGTAAGTATGATGATATTCCAGCAAGCCATCAATTATTAACACCTTTTCTAATGTTAGTCACACTCAGCTGAATCCTGACCAATACCATGAATAGACAGTGTGTGTGGCCAGTGCTGGGTAGATGCTTAGGAATAAGCAATGGTCCACTGCTTACTAATAACTTGCAGAGCTACAGAGTCAGTGATGAATACCTTCAGCTGTAAGACATATATTTCAGTTGAAATCCTGGAACCAGTGGGTACTTCTGTTTGATTTTGTCCATTTCAAGCTTGACACACTTCCCTGTATCCTGAACATTTTTTACATAACCAATATTTATTTTCTCACAATTTATCTTTCTTAGAACAAAAAACTCTCATTACTTGAAAGTTCCAAAAGAAAGACTTTCCACATACAGTATCAATTTCTAAGAATGTGGAAAACATTGTTTCCATTTAGGAATTATTTTTATTATAACAGTCATAGGAAGCTTGTTTTAAAAGTAAGAGATCTTAAATATATCAACATAACAAAAAACAGTAATTGTCTGTGTATGTGGTACTGTGCATAATGCATTTATGTACAAATTAAATAATCACAATGTCAATAAATAGTTTGTCAACATTAATTTTAAAATAAGCCCTTTCATAAATTATGTTTAGGGAATACATAATGTATTTTGTTTTATTTACTTATGAAAATTATTAAATACAATATGTTATTACTGTTTTATGATAAAGTATATAATGTACACACATATTTACAAGGAATTTTGAAATATAAGTATCTAGTGATCATGTGTAGTTGGATAAAATATTATTTTGTAAGCTGTATATTGTTAATATGAATATAAATTTTCATGATAAAAGTTTTTATACCTAATACAGAATAATGGAGAAAATGCTATGTGATTTTTTTTTCCAAAGAAGATAGAAATTTAGTAAGTTTTTTCTCCAAGGCATCACACTGGAAACCACAGAAGAAAGCAAAGGCTGCAGCTGGAACTCATTCCATAAGCAAATGTTGAAATCCTCCAGAAAATTATCGTTATTCATTATATTTTGTACATGAGGAGTCTTCAGTTTCTGGTCAAAACAATGTGTTTCCACGTCTATGGCAACCAACTCGCTGTATTACGTTACTGTGAAGATTTTACTTAAGTTTTCCTGATTTGAATTAAGACTTGATAATTTCTTTATGCCTTGTGGCTGTGAATTTAGACTAATATGTAAATAACTCAAGCTTGAAATGATAACCCAGGAACGTGCTATTTTCTGGCTTGTTCTGCTTTTCTCTGTGGCTCCAACTGACGTGTAAGATTATGCTTTTGTTGTTTCATGTTTCACATAATTATGTGATGAGTTCATTCTGTAGTTGCCTGTCCCCATATGGATGATGTTCTTTAAACTCAATTATTTTTTTACATCTCTAGCCTTCCAAATAAAGTTGATTTAACTACTTAAGGAAGCAAGTTCACCAGACAAAGTAGACAGGGAACATGATCTGGTATTGAGTGGGGAAAAAGGACTGAAGCCAGCAGAAAGATTGGAAATAGGCAACCTAGGGAGGGAGGATGTTGAGGTGACACTCCAGAATGTACCAGAGCCCTGGGAGGTGAAATGCCCTACACTGGTAAGAGGGAACTTGTAGAGCCCACTTCCTGCAGAAAGATAGGCCATCAAGTGAGGGATGGGGTTGCCATCCCACAGTCAAAACTATGACCCATACTTGTTCCTGTCTGAAAAAACTGCAGGGATGGAAATGGAGAGGAGCCTGAGGAAAAGAAGGTCCAGGGACAGACCCAAAGTGGGAACCAGCTCAAGGGGAAGTTCCAAGGCCTGACACTATTACTGAGGCTATGGTGCACTCACAAAAAAGGGGCCTAGCATGACTGCCCTCTGAAAGAACCAACAAGCAGCTGAAAGAGTCAGATGTAGATATTTGCACCCAGCCAATGGACAGAAGCTACTGAGCCCTGTGGTTGAATTAGGGGAAAGCTGGGAGAAGATGAGAAGGAGGGCCTGTAGGAGGATCAACAGTCTCAATAAACCTGAACACCCCCGCCCCCAGATCTCTCAAACAGTGGACCACCAACCAGGCAGCATACACTAGCTGATATGAAGCCCCCAACACATATACAGCAGAAAACTGCCAGGTCTCTGTTCAGTCAGAGAAGATGCATCTAACCCTCAAAAGATTGGAAGCCCCAGGGTGTTTAGAGATCTTGATGGTTGGGGGTGTGTGTGTGGTGGGGGTTGGGGACATCCTCGTGGAGACAGGGGGGCATGGAGGAAGAATAGGATGTGGAACAGTCGGAGGGTGGAGTGAGAGGGGAATAAAATATGGAGTATAAATAAATAAATAAATAAATAAATAAATAAGATTTTTAAAAAGAAATAAAGCTAGGTTAAAGTAAAATTGTCTAATTTTTGCAAGACAGGACTTTAGCCATGGATTTAATAAGCAAGAATATTTCCTGAAATTTTTATTTTTTACTTTTTGTATTGCTGTAGCATACTGATTAATTACTGAAAAAACTGGGTAAGGAAGCAAGATTTTTTTATTAGATATTTTCTTATTTACATGTCATATGATTTCTCCTTTCCCAGTTTCCCCTTCCAAAAAAAAAAAAAAAGAACAAACCCCTGTTGCCTCCCCCCTCCCCAAGCCTGCCACTCCACCCTCTCCCACTTATTGGCCCTGGCATTCCCCTACACTGGGACACTGAACCTTCACAGGGCCAAGGGCCTCCCCTCCCACTGATGACCGACTTTGCAATCCTCTATTATACACATGCTGCCAGAGCAATTAGTCCCACCATATGTACTCCTTGGTTGGTAGTTGAGTGCCTGGGAGCTCTGAGGGTACTAGTTGGTTCATATTGTTGTTTGTCCTAAGGGGCTGCAAACTCCTTTGATCCTTTCTCTAAATCCTTCATTGAGGACCCTGTACTCAGTTCAATGGATGGCTGTGAGCCTCCAGCTATACCACTCCTGGGCATATACCCAGAAGATGCTCCAACATGTAATAAGGACACATGCTCCACCATGTTCATAGCAGCCTTATTTATAATAGCCAGAAACTGGAAACAACCCAGATGTCCCTCAACAGAGGAATGGAAACAGAAATTGTGGTACATCTACACAATGGAGTACTACTCAGCTATTATAAACAATGAATTTATGAAATTCTTAGGGAAATAGATTGATCTGGAGAATATCATCCTGAGTGAGGTAACCCAGTCACAAAAGAACACACATGGTATACACTCTCTGATAAATGGTTATTAGCTCAGAAGTTCGGAATACACGAAGAACAACCCACAAACCACAAGAAACACAAGAAGAAGCAAGACCAAAATGTGGACATTTAATTCCTTCTTAAAAGGGGGAACAAAATACCCACAGAAGGAGTTGCAGAGACTAACTATGGAGCAGAGACTGAAGGAAGGACAATCCAGCCTGATATAGCTGTCTCCTGAGAGGCTCTGACAGTACCTGACTAATACAGAAGGAAGCAAGATTTTTACATTCTCTCTCTCTTTTTCTATCCTCCCCTTCAAATAATTGTCTTTAATTTATCATATTCTATAGCATTATTGACAAATTAAATTTAAGCCTTAAGTAACAACTGCCTTAATACATAGCAGGTAGTGGACCGAAGTCGTATGTACATTCATGCTTGATTTATAAAATGTGGTATATATATATATATATATATATGTAATTTCTCTCTTTCTCAAGACACATATGAACTAGACATACAATGACCATTTACAATAAAAGTCTATATTAAAGTAAGAATGTTAAGCAGTTCCTCAACTTGGTAAAAAGAAATTGAGAAAACATACAGCTATAATTATCAGTATTGGTGAAAAATTAAAGACTTTTCCAATAATGCCTAGAACAAGGCAGTGACAGTCTACCTTACCATTTTTCTGATGTAATTTTAAGATATATATGGGCAGGCAAGTAACTCAGCAAAACTGGCATTGCATGGAAGTGAAATAAGTTTGTAAGAAACCACTATCTGATTTAAGATCTGCTGTGACCATTACAAATATTGACTATATGTTAGTGAACTATAAAAGTTATCTCAGAATTACCTACCTAACCAATACCCTTATATAAATACATGTATTATATATCCAAATGTAGTATTTATCATTTATTTTTTACACTTACATATTAATAAATAATAGAAAAATACTACAATATATAACTAATTTTTGTCAAATATAAAAGATCTCAATATACAAAAATTGAAAAGATGTGCAAAGTTACATTTTCTATTGAATGTTTTGGGGACAACTATTTCTTCACACGGTAAAGAAAATTATGCTGAATAAAATCCTCTTTTCCCAAAACATATCCAAAATGACTTTTATACAATAATTTACAAGAGAACACTCTCTTAGAAGACAACACAGAAAAGGAAGTCACGTATTGCTTGGAGATTGGCAATGACGTTAGATACAAAACTCAAAAGCACAATCAATTAAAGAAATAATTGCTAGGTAAAATTAAAACTCAAGCATGTAAAACTAAACTGTTCTTACATACAGTCATAGAAAACTTCTGCAAAATATATAACCAGCTAAAACTATACAAAATTATTTGAAGATGAACAAAACTTTAAAACCCGGCAGAAGTTGTCCCCAAAAACATCTCACCAAGGACAACAGTGCACTAATGGTGAGTAAGCAACATTGCTCTGCAGTTTTTGCTGTAGGGGAGCTGTTAATCACATCAGTGGCTTGCTACTAGATGCCCACTTAAGTGATGGCAACACTAAGGCTTGTGAGAATGTGATGCACGCATGGCCACTCATTTGACTCCACTAGATGAAAACACAGAAAACCTGTAGTAAAACTAGATAGTGAATCTAGAAAATGATCAGTGAAGACAGGGAGTCATGTCACAATCTGAAACGTGTATTACCCCAGGAAGGAAGTGTGAACACCAGCAAGGGTAGCCAGGTCGTGGTTCCAGCTCTACTACGAGGCTGTATGTTAGAGACAATCCCAGGTAAGAGGGATGGACCTGAAAGAAGAGCACAGTCGGGCAGCGGTCTGTCTTCCCTCAGTAGATCATGCATGACACTGAAGGGTTGAGTGTGTAACACTGCACATTTTTTTTCAGAACCTTTGGGATATCTATACACAAGAGTACACACTAATGTGAAAATAGCCTCCGGGTAACGGCAGTGGACCAGCACAGAAGCATTCTTTGTGCTTGCAGCTTTTTGAGAGGACTGTGAATGATGTGTAGGCAGATAATGCCTGAGGAATACCTATAGCTTAAAATCCTACAATCCAAAATTGCAAAATAAGGCTAATTTTAGAAATTAAAAATAAAAGTAAGCAAATTAATACATACAGTGCTACATCTCTCATTTTAGATTCTCAATAATAAATATCCACATGTGATGTACTATTTCCTCTTAACACATAAACTTAATTTCAAGCTTGTACTTTTGGAGAATGCTAGTCATTAGAGAAGATGATGTTGGATCATTTAGATATAAACCAGATGAAGCAGTATACAATAAACTTAGATAAAGATTTTACTTTGTCAGATAATTTAGCATTTCTAGAAAGGTATATTTTCAAAGTGCAGAATGCAGGTGTTAAAATCATAACTTCACATAACTTCATATCAGAAATGAGATGATACAGTGATGTGCAATTGCACATAATTATGTGGCTTTTACAACCAAGTCTAAAATATGTAGTTGGTGTGTAATGTGCAAATATATAGAAATACATAAATACCTTTCCCTTCACTAATTTCAATTTGAGAGTGTGAATAAGTGTCACAACTTTAATTGGTAGCAATAGAATTATGTCAATCAAACTGAGTAATTTAATACTTTATACATTAAATTTTGGCTATTGAACAACTTATTCAGTAGGTTTACTTATACAATGCAATATCATTTAGACTTCATTTGAAATTATATTTTCTATATTGAAACCTCAATATAAACTTGATTTTATTATTAAGTGAAATACTGGTCCCTAATACACTAGGTTAGATTTTTAAGTCACTTTTGAATCTTTGAACTGAAGTTGTTAATTTTTAAACAGTTTATTAAGAAAGTGATATTTGACTGTGCACATTGATAACACCTACAACCGCTCAGCTGATAACATTTCAATGAAGTCGGTCAGAGCTCTGAACAGCCCTTATTTTTAATGTTTCTGATTTATTTGTTGTTTCTTAGTTGTGTGGTAAGTTTTGACGTATTTTCTTTTTTCATTTTTACGCAAATGTCTGTCTGGAGACAGCTTAGGCTGGGATGCACTCCATCTTTGCAGAACTCATTTCAACTCCTTGTTGAAACTATGAAGAGAGATCAATAAGAGAAACTGTAACTTTTACAAGGAAGAGATTTTTATGATTCATCTCTCCCCTTTCTTTTAGAGGAGGCTATTCTAAAAAGCTATTCAGGGGATTTCTATTCTCAGTGCACCACAGTAAAGTAAACTTCTGGAAAGTCCCAAAACCACCAATAGCCATTACTTCCTCAGGAATCAATAACTCAAGTGGTGCTTCTATGATTCAATGACAGAGATGATGCTGACATTCTGCGAAGCTGATGTCTTGTGACCTCAGTGCCCCATTCAGAGAAGCTCATAAGGCCAGGGTATTTGCACTCACGGATTTCTGCAGGAACCTGGTGAGAAATTAGATAGAGCAAGGGTCATTGTTGTTTTGTCAACTAGATAGGGAAAATACATCTATTTAATTAATCTGATCACTGCACTGTGAATAGCACAGTGCACAGTGCTACACGTGACTAAGCAATTAAGAGCTTTGCATTGTTGCAAAAAGGCAGGGTAAACGAGTATTGTGTTTTCTGTATCCCAGCCTTCAAACAAGGAACAAGATGAATTTCAAAGAAACATTTTAGTTCAGGTTCAAAAGCTGCTGGTACTGAAACCTGCGAATAGTAAGGGAACCAGACTCATTGCTTTGAAAAAAAATACCATAAAACCAAAACAAAACAAAAAAATAATGCCTTAGAAGAAGAAAATATAATTAGTTAGCCTCTACTAATTACTTCAATATGAGTATCTGATAAAAAACATGGTAAAAAAACAGCCAGTTCATATATTGAGAAAAATGTATTTTCACTATTGCTATAGACGACTGTCTACATAAGACTGTTAAATTGATTGTTGTTTTATATCAAACAACTTTTATACTTATTTTTATTGTTA
>NW_022196905.1:61847918-61901610 GCF_008632895.1 Mastomys coucha | reverse complement strand
ATAAAAGTTAAAAAAAAAAAACAGCCAGTTTAAGATTTCAAAAGGAAAGAAATTTACAAATGAAACTATTGCCTGGAAAATTATTCTAAACATGGAGAAATTATTACAGCATTTAAGATGGTACTATCTTACAAGAATCAGGAAATGGTGCTGTTATGTAATCAGGAATGGTGTTGCTATGGTGCTGTTAGCTATCCTGAAGATGTTTCACTCCCAGGAAAATTTTCTCAAAAACTTTACCACACACCTACCAGTGTCCAGCCACTGCTTGATATTGTTGGAAGAAAAACTGCAGCTTTTTTCTTTCTCCCACTGCTTGCTTGAGCCCTTTCATAATCAAACACCAATGAATATCTTTCTGGAAATAATTTCAAAATGTGCCTTTGTATATGTATCCTTCTAATGCAGAATAATGTCAAGAAGTTGAAGGACTAGGATGCAATTTGCCAAACACATCTTGTCGTAAGCAGTTCAATTAAAAGATTATTGTTCAGAATTCTATAATTGTATTATAAAAACTTATGATGACCACTGAATCACTGGATAGATGTCACTTTGAAGGAAAACATGAACAAGAAATGTTATTCTTTTTCTGCATGTGTATGTTTATGATACCCATCATAATTAGTGTCTTCAGTTTAAAAATACTGTTTTAAAATCCATGACTTATATTGTACATACACAATTTATTGCTTTTTCTATATATTAATCATTAAAATAAGAAGATAATACTAAATAGTACAGGATTCTAGTGTTAATATATTAACATCGAAGAACTAAGCATACTTTAAACTCTCCTTCTACTGGTCTGAATGGAATTTGCCGAGCTTAGTGAAAATTTACAAATTGAGAGGTGGGAAAATATACAATTTACTGACGTATGTAAGCCCAAGAGTCATATGAAATCTGAATGACTTGCAAAGAAGGGGCCATATGGACTCAGTCTGCACCTGAGGGGAGAAACAAGAATAGAATGTCTTCTACTCTGAAGGATTTTCTGAAGCCATTCATTACTTCTAATTCAGAAGTACTCACCATGCCAAAGCCCCACGCTTGGAGTTATGGATTTCTAAAACTTAACAGCAAAATGTAATGAAAAGTATAGAGCTCCTCTATCTACAGTCTGTCTGCTTGGCACAGCCTCCCGCCCCACCAGCCTCCTCTGCCAGAGAGGCACATTTGTTAGCCGTGACGATCCCACTCTGGCACATCACCTTTGCTCAGAATGCGAAGTTCATCTGCAGTTGTACATTCTATGTGTTTTGATGAATGTATAATGACTTTGTGCACCATTACAGTATCATATAGAGTAGTTTCACTGCTCCGAAACTGCCCTGAACTTCACCTATTAATCCATTATGTCCTAATCCCTGGCAACCAACAAACTTCTTACTGATTTCTCAGTGTCATATTTTCCAAACCATCATATAGTTGGAATTATATAGTATACTGTTTTTATATAACTACTTCTTTCACCTTATACCATGAATTTAAATTCATTTCTGCACTTGTTTACAGCTCAAGAACTTGTGTCTTTTTAGCATTTAAAAATTTTTTTCTAGGCAAAACACAGTTTATTTTTCCAATTATTTACCAAAATTCATCTTGACTGCTTCCAAGTTAGCACAGCTATAAATGCTACTTCTTTACATAGCTGTGAATAGTTTTCTATGTGAATAGACATTCATATATATTTCACTTGCATGTGTAAATATTAAAGGGTAGAGTTACTAGATGCCATGGTAAGAACTGGTCATATGTTTATCTCATAAACTGTGTATTAGTCTAGCTGTTCTAGAGCTGTATCCCAGATTGTCACAAATGCAATTCCTTTTGCTCCACACCCTTGTCAGCATTTGTTGTCGTCAGTCTTTGATATTTAACCATTCTAATAAGGAGGTATTAGTGATTCATTTGTATTGTAATTCTGGTTAACCTCTTTGCTAAAGTTTTACTGAATTTAATTCATAAATTCAGTATTTGTATTTCATTTCATATAAATTATATTTGCATTTCAAATGTGGTGCCCCTTCCTGGTCTCCCCTCCACAGTCCTCCATCCCATCTCCCCTCCCCTTTGCCTCTAAGAAGGTACTCCTCCACCCACCCACCCACTCCCTCCCGCCTTACCCCTCTAGCTTCTTCCTTTGATGGGGCAACAAGCTTCCACAGTTTGTGGGTCTATAAGCCTGTGCCAGCACTTCTGGGAGATCAGCTCTTCTCTGGTAAGATCTGTGTGCAAAGGGTTTCCTCCTGAGTCCTGGGGTCAGAGCACACCCTGTAGACAGGCTCTCTGCTTGCTGGGAAAGGTACAGAGAGGATTGTGGATCTGTAGTCCCTCCTAGTTGTAAATGGAGGTAGAAAAGATCCTATCCCAGCTGCCCTGCCACTTCTGAGGCCTGTGCCCCCCAGCTGGTCCCGCCTTAGAAAGTAACTGCAGAGAAAATGGCGAACTAAGCTGAGTCTTCCTCACTGATTCTTATCAAGACCATGACATATACTTTAAATGTTGCCAAGGCTACATCCTTCTTAGAACTTACTTCTTAGATTACAGAGTTTTTAATATTTCATGATATATACCTATGTACATAATATTCTAAATATACTTAAGACAACTTGAAAACACATATTTTCTTGTGAAGTAAAATTAAATCAACACTAAAATGCAGACAAATTATGGGGGAAATGGATGTTAAAAATAAGATTAAGTGATATTTGGATCCCTTCTTTTCAAAAACATAAATGCACACACATGGTAAAACACCTTTCTCCACATTTCTCTATTAACTTGTATGCAGTTAGTTGTATTCTTAATCCTTCTTCAAAGTATGGCCTCAAGGATGAAATCTCAATAAAATAGTGGGAGAACTGAGATGTTTTAGTTTCAAATAGGACCATAATATACAACTTCCATGTACTCATGTCTCTTACCTTGTTGACTATGTGTTCATCACAGAGAAACCTTGAAAATTAACATTTAAAAAAATTCTTTTGGCTTAGTGACCATACACTGAAAGAGAATTGTGAGACAACAGTGCTAGCTTTACCCAGGACAACTAGAATGAATGAACAGCATATTGAAGGTAATTATTGAGTGTGGAACATGGAAATTCATACAAGCTGGCTATTTAGTAAATGGCACATTTAAGAGTACCCAGGATTTATAATGGAAAGACAAAATTTCCAGAAATATCCAGAAGAGCTGTTTCTCTAACTCATCTTTTGTTGACTGTTGGAAGTAGGAGATTTTATCTTTTTCTCCTTGATAGGTCCCTGAATTCCCTGAATACAGATATTCTAGGCTTCTTTATTAGATCTTCTCATGAAGTTGATGATGCTAAAGAGATAGGCCCAATGTGAGATGCAAATAAGACTAGGAAAGTCATAGGCTGGTAGAAGGTTTTTTTTTTTTTTCTTTTTTTCTTTTTTTGCAGAGTACCATTTTACACATTTTATATCAGAATGAGAAGGTTGTAGACTGACAATTGTATGACATATTAGATTTTTATGGTTATAACAAATTCCTCAACATTACTAGGGCAATTAACATTCATTTATTAGCTCTGGGTATCATATGTCAGAAATCCTGTGCAGCATGGCTGCATTCAGAACAGGGGAATTATAAAGCTAAAGTAAGAAGTGAGATATGGAAGATTGTGTTATGAGACTTAATGTAATGTGTGCTCCCAAGCTTATGCAAGTTCTTTTTTTTTTCCTGTACCACTTTACAATTTTTTAATAGATATTTTTTTTATTTAGATGTCATATGATATCTCCTTTCCCAGTTTCCCGTCTGAAAAAAAACAAAAAACAAAAAACCCTGTTCCCTCCCCTCTTCCCCTGCTCACCAACCCACCCTCCCCCACTTCCTGGCCCTGGCATTCCCCTACACTGGGGCATAGAACCTTCACAGGGCCAAGGGCCTCTCCTGCCCTTGATGACCAACTAGGCCATCCTCTGCTATACATATGCTGCTGGAGCCATGAGTCCCACCATGTGTACTCTTTGGTTGGTGGTTTAGTCCCTGGGAGCTCTGAGGGTACTAGTTAGTTTATATTGTTGTTCGTCCTAAGGGGCTGCAAGTCCTTCAGCTCCTTGAGTCCTTTCTCTAGCTCCTTCATTGGGGACCATGTGCTCAGTCCAATAGATGGCTGTGAGCCTCTACTTCTGTATTAATCAGGTACTGTCAGAGCCTCTCAGGAGACAGCTATATCAGGCAAGTTCTTAGCAGAACTCTTTTCCTTATAGCTTCATGTCTTTACAACAACACTAAAGGTAATATTTGATTTATAACTGAGAATATTTGTGGGCAAAGAAGATATAGAAACATGGAAGCCTGCTTTAGAATTTTACTTATTATGTAATACAGAGGTGGTCTGCCTGGTTTAAAAAAATTTAAAAAATTATCAAGTTCAAATGACAAGTTTTGAAATGTTAAACACATTTATGACTTATAGCCACTGTCAAGGGTCACCTGGTATGGATTATTCCATTATTTTTGATAACTTGAATATCAGTTTTGTCTATTGTACTAAATATCATACCAAGTGATATTTATGGATAGATTGTTACAGGTAAATTGGGTAAAGAAAGAAGTCAATTCTATAATTCTATTTTTGAGATTGTATAAGCCTCTAGTCTTTCTTATAGAACTGAAAGTGAAACAAGATTTTAAAAAGCTGGAAAGAAAAATTATATAGCTTCTCTTGAAGAACAAACAAAGCAAAACATGAAGCAAAAATTCAAACAGAGCTTTGTTTTTAATGCCCATTGAAAGTAAGATAAATAATTACTAAAGAAATGCATTTTAACTCTGGGCCACAATGAGGGAAGAGGACTGTGCGAAGAAATCATTCTTAAAATTCTATTAGTGTAATCATTGTACATAGAGTAATTGTAATAAAATACAAAATTAAAATATTTGAAAGCTCATAGGCAATAATTTTATAACATTTAGAAATGCAGATAGTGTAATAGATTGATAATTATATATAAGATTTTTAATAAAATTATTTGGTGTGCTGTTACTACTTGAATTTCAAGGAATAGTAAAGAATACTGTTCTTTGAGCCCTTGATCTGTTTAATTGAAGAAAACTAAAAACTGTATTTCCTCTTAATGTATCTAATGTCTTTACAGTTTAAAAAATTAAGAGAACTCCATACCTTGCTCTGTTGATATCAGATGCTCTGAGAGTTTTCAGACAAATGAGAGTTTGTGATTAATGAATGTGTAAAAGATCATCTTTCCATAACACTAAGTCTTTCTTTGGTCGGGAGAAAAAATATATTTTATCAAACACTAGGCTCTGTGGGTAACTGTAGAAAAACAAAACTGCAACTGAGCTAAGGATCATAAGCAGATTATCCACTCAGTAATATAAATACTGCAAGAATCAATTAGGTTTTATGTTCTCTCTAAGTAGAAGAAATACATATTTCACAGTACCTGTGTGTTTGTGTGTGTGTGTGTGTGTGTGTGTGTGTGTGTGTGTGTGTGTGTGTATGTGTGTTTTGGGAGAAGTAGGAAGAAATAAAGAAACATGCTAAGCACTGATGTGCATGTTTATAAATGAAATATGTAATTAGGGGATAATCCAGACATGTTTCTTTTAGTTTAGCCGTGTGTCAAAATGAAAGTCTTCTCCTGATGTATTTTCTCCCGGTGTTTGATGTATTGCTTTAAGATGAGAAAAAATTATAGAGAAAAATACAGTTTTTCTTTTTGACATGCTATTCTTTTGGGAGGAGGGTCTCTCTCCCAGTTAAGTAAGCCAAAACAAAAAATCTGAGTTCTCATAAAATAACTATGCTTTTAAAAACTCCTGCAGAAATGCAAATGTAAAAGAGATTAATTTTGTTGTGAGTCTCTGAATCTATTTCCATCAGCTGCTGAATGAAGCCTCTCATTGGACAGTTATGCTAGGCTCCAGTCTGCAAGCATAGCAGAGTATCATTAATAGTGTCAGGGTAGACCCTCACCCATGTGATGGGTCTCAACTTGGGACCCTCAATCTCTGCTACATAGTTATCCCTGCACATCTTGTAAACAGGGCAGATTTTGAGTTGAAGAATTTGTGGGTGCATTGGTTTCCTCTTTCCCTCCACAGGAAGTCTCACACCTATAGGCGGTGGTCACATCTCTTCAGGAGTCTTGTGGAAGAGTGGGAGGAAGGATGGAGGAGCCTGGAAGGGTCAAGAACATCACAAGAAGATCTACAGAGTCAACTAATGTAGGCCCATGTGGGCTCACCAAGTCTGAATCATCAACCAAACAGCAAGAGTGGGCTGGACCTAGGCCTCCTAACATATGGAGCAGATATGAAGCATAGCTCTGACTCTGTTGCCTCATTTCATGTCCATTTTTTCTAGCTGGGCTGCCTTGTAGAGCCACAGTGGGAGAGGATGTATCTAGTCCTACTGAAACTTGATGTACCCATGAGGAACCTTCCCTTCTCATTGGAGAAAAGTAGGGAAGAATGGTGCTAGAGTGTATGAGGGTAGGACTGGGAGGAGAGGAGGGAGGGTTGGATTTGATTGGGATGTAGAGTGAATTAATCAATTAAGCAAGAAATCAATAAGTGAAAATAGAATAAATGCTGAATAAAGCCTCTCCTACACTGGGGCATAGAATCTTCACAGGGCCAAGGGACTCTCCTGCCCTTGATGACCAACTAGGCCATCCTCTGCTATACATATGCTGCTGGAGCCATTAGTCCCACCATGTGTACTCTTTGGTTGGTGGTTTAGTCCCTGGGAGCTCTGAGTGTACTAGTTAGTTCATGTTGTTGTTCGTCTTAAGGGGCTGCAAGTCCTTCAGCTCCTTGAGTCCTTTCTCTAGCTCCCTCATTGGGGACACTGTGCTCAGTCCAATAGATGGCTGTGAGCCTCTACTTCTGCATTAGTCGGGTACTGTCAGAGCCTCTCAGGAGATTAATTTTAGGGAAAGCCATTTTGAGAGTCATAACATCTTTAAAAATTATTCTTTACTTCTATTTTATTGTAATCCGTGACATGGGGATTTTCTCAAAGTACTGATAGAGAAACCTTCAAAATCATGGACATAGATGGACATAGAGATAGAGATAGATAGATAGATAGATAGATAGATAGATAGACACATACACGAACGAAGGTTTATTGATTGTTAATTATATCAATTAATCCTAAAATATAGAAAGAACATTGTGAAGTACAAGCATTGTGAAGTACATGTGATAGTTTTCATATGCTTGGCCCAGGAAATGGCACTATTAGAAGGTGTGGCCCTGTTGGAGTAGGTGTGTCACTGTGGAAGTGGGTTATAAGTCTTTCATTCTAGCTGGTTGGAAATGAGTATTTTGTTAGTAACCTTCAGATGGAGATAGAGAACTGTGAGCTCTGCCTGCACCATGCCTATCTGGCTGCTGTGATGCTCTTGCCTTGATGATAATGGACTGAACCTCTGAACCTGTAAGCCAGCCCCAATTAAATGTTGTCCTTTATAAGACTTGCATTGGTCATGGTGCCTGTTCACAGCAGTAAAACCTTAACTAAGACAGAAGTTGCTACCAGGGACTAGGATATTGCTGTGATAGGCCTGACCATGCTTTTGTTTGGAAGAATGTGGATTTGGAGACTTTGGATTTGGAAAGCTTTGGACTGCCTTAAATGGGGTTTAAAGGGCTATCCTAGTAGGAATATGGAAGATTTTGTTACTGAGAGTGATTTGAATTGTGTGGACCAGGCCAAAGAGGTTTCAGTGGAGAATTTCAATGTGTGACCTAAAGACCGTTTTTGTGGTATTTTGGTGAAGAATTTGGCTACTTTTTTCCCTGTCTGAACAGTCTGCCTGAGGCTAAGGGAAGAAACTCAGACTAATTACATTGACAAAGGAAGTCTCAGAAACACCCATGTTTTCTGGTTAAGTCTCATGAAGAACATTTTAAACAAGCATAGCAAACTGAGAAAGAAACATATAAAATATATGGTTGGAGTATTAAAGGGGCACCAGGAAGTGAAATGGAGCTAAATCCTGTGTTCAAGGATATTAAATTAAGGGTGTAGTAACCTTGGGGCAAGATCCCACCCAGCTAAATTCAGGTTCAGACATGGTAGTTGCTTGAACTAAAGACTTCTTTAATCCCAGGAGGCAAAGACCAGCAGATCTCTTAGTTCAAGGCCAACCTAGAACAGAGTAAATTCTAGGTGAAGAAAAACTTAAACTCAGGCTTGGTTCCCAGTGCTTAGGAGATGTGCATGTAGATCTTTGAGTTCAAAAATCAGTCTACAGAACAAGTTCCAGGACAGTCAAGCTTAGGCAGTGAAGGAGTTGGAAAACAGAAAGTTGGTAATAATGCAATAGAACAAGGGGGACCATGTTCCAGCCCCAACAAGCAGCAGAACTCAGAAGCTTTGGTGACGTGGCTCTGACTTTAGAGTCCAGAATAGAAGGGACTACTGGGACAATTGATGCTGGTTAGCTGAAGCAAAAAATTAGTGGTGATTAAGAAGAGACCTCCATCATTCAGATGAAATCTTCTGGGAAGTGTTTTCTGAGAGTACAAGGAATCTGTGTTCCAGAAATAGCCAAGGTTGTACCTCATGCTGCAGTTGTACTTGGTAATGTTTAAGAGTCACCCAGGTGGTACTGGTTTTGAAGGCATGAAGGGAACATGAAGAATAGCTGAGGCTTGGCACTGTGAGAGACCATGGAAAAAACATTGATGAAGGTACAGCCTTAGTTGCAGTTGATGCCCCAGGACTGAATGGGTCATGTCCCCATTTTTTTTTTTTTTTTGGTTCAGGTAGAGAAAACATTAAATATTCAGTTTCTAATGTTACCAAGATTTGCTTGAATATCACCAAGGTATAAGCTCGTGCATCTTCAACTGTGTTTGTTTCCTTAAAACCCACCTCAATGGCAGATAACAATGGTTAATCTTTTCCCTATTCTCTGAATAAAAAATATTTTGAGGTCTTTGTAAAGTACTGAAGTGAAATATCTGTCTAGTTTATACATAAAGAAACAGGGCAGAGGAGTGAGTGTCCATTTTGCTTTTTATTAACTTATTAATTCATTCACTTTATACCCTGATTATAGCTCCCTCCTCCCAACCAACCCCCCTTCAAAGATCCTCCCACTCCCCTTCTCCTCTCTCATAAGGTGAAGCCCCTCCTGGGTATCAACCCATTCTAGCAAATCAAGTCATTGCATGGTGTCTAAGACAAGAAAATTGAATATAATTCTTCTCCTCACATATCTTAAGTTTTATTTTCTTATGTCATCGGTGTTAATGATCTATTTCAGGACTCCACATAGGAGCTAAGATGTTCTTTACAACAGCAAATTAGAGCATGCAATTTGAGTGCTTAGTGGCAAAATCAGCTAATCTATTATACTCTCAGGTCCCAGGTCTTGAGTTTTCTTCAGTCACAATCCACACTGATCACCATGGCCCACTTCACTACCTCTTTACCTTTTGCTATGAACATAGCCACCCTGTTTTCCAAACCACTTACCTAAAAGTTTCTCCTCCCAACTGATGATGAGGCTCACACTTACTAATTAGCTCAAATAACATTTCCTGTAAAGTGCTCTGCTTGTGAGAAGCTAGATTTATACCACCTATCCTATGATTACCTTCTGAGAAATTATTTAGAATAACAGAGTATAATTATTCATCATTGTTAATTAGTATTCCTGATAATATTAATCAAAGTGGGATAACATAAATACTCAATATAACTATAAATGTGAGATTTAAAGCAAGGGGTGCTTCATGTTTAATCAAATTGGAAAAGTCCGTTTGAAATCTGAGATGCAACATAAATATAAATTTATTAGATATTTTTAAATGAGTGAATAAAAAAAAATTAATCTGGTCAGGTGGTGGTGGTGCATGTCTTTAATCCCAGCACTTGAGAGGCAGAGGCAGGTGTATTTCTGAGGTCGAGGCCAACCTGGTCTACAGAGTGAGTTCCAGGACAGTCAGGGCTATACAGAGAAACCCTGTCTCGGGAAAAAAAATTATTCTGTACAAAAAGCTGTAGAGGTAAAACAGAGTTAATATTTGAGAGAACATAGCAAATATTCTGTTTAGTATGCTTGGGTCAATAATAAAAATAATGACAATCATGCTTACACTTAAAGACAGCTCAACAAATCCATAGGAATTTCTACTGACTAAGCTAGATCACAGTATCACACACTCTACTAAAGTAAAGGCATGACCGAGCAGATACAGACAGCAAAGGATGATGGGATTTGGGGGATTTGGTGTGTTGATGAAGGTCTTTAAGATAGGCCTTTCTGAAAGTTTGTCCTGTGGTTACAGTGCTCACAGGTATTAGCAGGAATAGTCAGATAAGCTCTGTCATAATCCAAGGCTATGTGCTCCTCATTGAAAATATCCTCCACTGCTAGGAATTTGAGGTAAGCATCAGTTTAATCCTTTACAAAACAACTTTAATGCCTTCTTAATGTTGGTAAAAACTAAAATACTTCAATAGTATAGTTTTGGCACAAAATATAGATTCATGTATACAAGTACATCTTTTTTTGTTTAAATCAACATTCTATGCTCAGTGTTCAGTCCAGTGGTGAATAGAGTGACACTGAAAACAAACTTATTAATAAATGAATAAAATACATAAACTAAATGCTAGTAACCACTAACATTTTAAAATTAATTGCTATGTACCAGGCATCATACAAGCAAATAATAGTAAAATCTTTATCAATAGGATATAATTCCTCTTTTAAAAATGAGGACTTAATAGTTGAAAAGAATTAAATAGTTTTCCAATCCTAAGTACTATAAAGAAGCGCAATACAAATTCAGCTGAGTGTTGCTCTAGATTATAGACTGCTAACATCTGTATGAAATACTTCTTAAATTCATAAGTATTAATTCATTATAATGATTTTCTATGCTGTTTTTTCATATAATCATTCCATAAGCTGTCATATTCTTCAGACGCATGTTTTATGGTCAACATCCTTTCTAATTTAGAATATCACTCTAAGTGATCATCAACTTTATATTTTCCATATCAACCAACTGTGTGCATAATATTTTCTAGATTATGTCTCTGCTATCTCAAACCCAAATAACAGAAAATGTCCTGGTATTTTTCTCCATAAAGGGCATCAAGATATCATAAGCATTCTGAAGTTTATCCAAAGTGCTGTTTTTCTTCCTTAGCTTATCTGTCACTAAATTCCCTGAACTCTTTCTTCTAAATATTCTCCAGCATCCTTCACCTTTTCCCCATCCTGAGCACAGCTCCTAACATCTATCTTAACCATCCTAAAAGGTTCTCTTCAACTTATTTAGAGAGATTTTCTTTTACTTTTCCTCCTTTTTTTTCCTTCCAACATCTATAGCATCACCGAGTTGACTTTTAGCATTAAAACAAAAACAAAAACTGAATTAAATATTCTTATTTTAAAATTTTTGATGTTCTTCCAAGTACTTCAAATATGGGGTAAGCCACACTATGAGTTCAGCTCTCTCCCTAATTAATTTTTACCAGTTCCTCAAGGTCTATTGAATAATTTCTGGTTCTTCAAATGTGCTGAGCTGGCTACTGACCTTCAAGTTTTTCCTTATGTACTTCCCCATGACTATAATTATTGTGGTTCTCCTTTAAATTTGACCTCACAAATGACTACTCATCCTTTTGTAAGTAGTTACATTTTATTGCAAAACCAAACATGACAGGCAAAAATAAACAAACAAAAGACCAATGACACGTTTCTTAATGATATTTTGCTATGCTCCTAGGTCATCCTCTTGTTATATTCAGAGAATACTTCTCTGGCAACAGATGGAAGTAGGTACAGTCACCCACAGAGGACCCACAGCAAGACATTGCAGAGAGAGTCTAAATTGGAGGTCTCCAGTGCATCCCTCCCTCAGAGCTCAGGGAAATTCTTAGAAGAAGGGAAAAGATGATTGCAGAGAACTAACTAAGCTGGCCTCATGCAGAATCAAACAGAATAAAACCTCAAACACCTGGCTTGTGTGGGTCTGCACCATGTGTGCTAAAGCTGGGTGTTATAGCTGTTATCTTGGTGTTTTTCTGGGGCTCCTAACAGTAGGAGCTGGTATATAGTTGACTCTTATGCTCTTAGGAGCAAAATTCCTTTGGGTTGCCTTGTCTAGCCTTAATACGAGGGCTCTTACCTTGTCTTATTCTAACTTGTTTTCTTGTGCTTGATTGTTATCTCTTGAAGTCTTGCAGTTTTCTAAATGGAAATGAAGGGAACTTAGATCTGGGGCAGAAGGGAGGTAAGGGGGAACTGAGAAGATTGAAGTAAGAGGAAACTGTGATCAGCACATATTATTATATGAGATGAGAGTCAGTTTTTAATGAAAAGCAATCTCCATACAAACTCTAATTTAATTTATGTCACATCGTTTTATATGTTATTACATTATAGTATGTTACTTCTTATAAATCTACCTTAGTATCCTTTTACATTTTCAAAACAATACTTTTCTTTGATAATTTTAAACAATATATTTTATCATATTCTTTTCTTTCCATCAATTACTCCCAGATCTTCTCTCACCTCCCAGGTCAATCAATTTCTTGTTTTCCTCACTTAAAATAAATTAAATGAATAAATAAACAAAGAACTAAATCACATATTGTCTATGTTCTATTGCCCAACTACTTCTGAGCATCGTGCCTGCCACTCAGTGTGGTTGATATATCCAAATGTCACCTCATTAAAGAATATTGTTTTGCTATCCCCATGAGCTACCATATGTGAGTTATTTCTAGGCTAAGAATGGGACTTTATTCCAGTTTCCCCTCCTCTCTACTGAAATTTTCTCTGGCTTGAGTTAATCATATCTTGTGCTATCGTGGGCTCACAGGTACACTTGCCTAATTGTGCCTGGAAAACACCAGTATCTTTTCTCCTGGGATGTAGGTAAGTGCTCCTGGTCCAAGGTGCTTTCTGGTCCATCGTGATCTAGTGATGGGATAGGTCAAGAAAAATGCTGCAATATGTGTCCCATTACAATCTGTGAACACAAAAGGAGATAGAGAATACATTCTTAAGCAGTTACCGAAGAAAGTTCCCGAATTAATTTCAGTGATGTTTAGGCACAGTCTTCATTTTTAGATCATGTATACTAATTGACAAAAGCATGTACTTTTAAAACACACACACACACACAAAGATAAAAATAATAAGACAAAGTGGATACTTTCAGTTCTTTCCCATCATTGGTAGACAGCATCTTCTCCTTAGCTCTTTACCAGAAAGGAAAATTAAAGGAGGCTTTTATTCTCCAGAAAAGTAAAAAACAGCTCCATCTAGATCAAGGAAACAGCATCTTAGTGCCAAACCCACAACAAATGTCACCTACATCGTAGTGCTTCGCATTAAGCTGCCAAGATAATCATATTATGATTACTCCTGTGTTTGTGTATGTGCTTGTGTGTCTATATGCGTGTCTGTGTGTGTGCGTATGTGTGTGTGTGTGTGTGTGTGTGTGTGTGTATGGGAGCATGCACATGAATGTGTGAAGCAGCATGTGTGTATGTGTGTAGGAGCATGCACATGAAAGTGTGAAGCAGCATGTGTGTGTGTGTGTGTGTAGGAGCATGCACATGAAAGTGTGAAGCAGCATGTGTGTATGTGTGTGTGTGTATGTGTATGTAGGAGCATGCACATGAAAGTGTGAAGCAGCTTGAAGGAGACTGGGTTCTGCTCTTTCACCATGTGGGTTTCAGGGATAAAGTTGGAGTCATCATGCTTGGCAGCACATGCCTTTATTCTCTGAGACACCTCTCTGTTTTCCTGATTGCTCTTATTTTGACACTAAACAATGCAAGTTTACTCTCTTAAACATTGTATTAGTACAACGAACTCTGCAGTCAGAAGAAAAAAATGTGAAGTTGCAGCAATATTTTTTATATATAAATCCCGGCTGCAGATTCACTCTCATCCTCAACGCTTAACATGCCTGAAAAACACCCAGCCTGTATTCTGATATGCCTTAAAGAGCACAACAGCTGGTCTGCTTCCTAACTTCCACATGGTTAGTCCGCCTCCTGTCGATAATTCTGAGTTATTACTTATTACATTCTATATTCTATCTTGTCTGCCCTGCCTCGGCAGCAGTAGCTGGAGCGCTACACAACAGGGCCACTCTCTCCCGGCTCCTCCACATGCTGTCTATGCCTCCCTGCCGTCCACTCTGCTCAGGCATAGCATCTCCTCTCCCCTACCGCTCCTGGCATGGCAGATCTCCCTCTTTCTCCTACCTCACTCTCCCAAGCTTGGGAATACTCAAAGTCCAGGGTGTCTGCCCTTCCCAACCATTGGCTACCGGCATCTTTATTTACCAATCAGAACCAACTGGAAGAAGGGTCCCTCAGTGTCTTACATGCAGACACTCATGTAAGCAGTTTGGAGGACAAAAATTAATATTATAATACAAGCAGCATTATTAATGACTAAGGTTCCAGGATACCTGAGCGTTCACTGATGGTCACGTAGCCATTAAATGGTCAAATTGGAAGCAGAACCCAGTCAACATTTGTTATTTTACCCTCTAGTAGACTCCGCTGAAGCTTTTTTCAGGGAAATTGATTTTTTACAATGTCCAAATCAGGCCAAATAGCTTGCAGATCTTGATGGTGTGGAATTTCTCATAAATGAAGTTGGGATGACGCACACCAAAAGTTAAAAAGTAGCCATAGTAATTTTTATGTAAAGTGTGCACGCGGTCCTGCCGGATTCTGCACCCTAACAATGGAAAAGGAGACAAGTTCATTCACACTTTGCTGACCAAAACTATTCAATAGATTTATTGAATTCTGTTTTTTAACTAGTGTCATTAAGTTAAATTTATTTGTTATTGGTACTTTTATAAAGAGCTAGGTATAATTTTTGGTTGGACTGATTATAGACAAAATCATTTCAAGTTTATTTTAATATCTAGGAGAGGATTTATTATAATGTCTTTCAAGTGCCATCTTAAACCTGTCATCACTTCCAATTGTCTAGAAATCATGTCAATATAACTCATGCTTTATAGATTTACAAACAAGCTATTTATAATTGTGACTAACATGTTAATAGCTTCTTATGCTATAACTTTCTATTTCAATTCAAACGATCTACACATTGACATTAGGTTTTGGTTTACTATATCCAGAGAATGACATTATCTTGATATATACATTTTTGATGTATGTATAAATAGTTTTAACTTTTATTATTTAATTAAAATAACTATGATAGATGGACTTTACATTCAAAGGAAATACTTTAGTTTTGAATTTGTTCTCATTGCTATAAAATTCATAGCCCATGGAAGTTAATCTTTACTTCTAATCTATTCACTATTATCATATTCTAGGAAAGATAAATTACTCTTTTTAGCTGTGAACCCACAACTTAGAGTCTCATTAACACCTGCAGACCAATAATGATACAGATCGACTTGGTTAATCACAGTGATAACAAAATAAATAATATAGAAACAAGTGTAAGAGATTTCTTGGCAACAGAATACATATAGATACGGAGGTATGGTTAGTCATTGCACACTTGTGCTAATCTGTTTAGCAACATTTACTTGCAGAAAAAAAAACTCTTTCCTCCTTCAAAGTCCCTTACTCACTATAAAATTAATAGCTTCTTTTCCTTGCTACACACACACACACACACACACACACACACACACTCAGGTTTCTAAAGATTCTATTTTATTTTATTTTATTCATATTTTATCCATATCACCTTCTTCTTAAGTAATATTGCACAGGAGTAGCACCAAAAGGAGTAAAAGAATTATCAAGATTAAAAAATAAAGAAAAGAATATGATTCATATAAAAATTTAAATAACAAACAAATAAACAAACAAACTTCAAATCCAGTTCCTAGGTACTGTTAGATTTTTCACATGGAAAACAAATACAAATAGTAGAGATTTCCACCATAAGAAGATCTCAAGGTTTACTGCAAATATGTCATAAACAAAATGTTGAAGAATTGGTGTTAATATTTAAGCTTACTATTCAATGTTACAATGAAGGCTATTTGATATCTGTGACACAAGACAGAACTGCAATGAAAGACCTGAAAGGCAGGGATGAGAATAAAATTTCATTTTGTCATGAGGAATATTTTGGGAAATATTGAAATAGTGACTTGAAATTCAGTAAGTCGTGTGTTCAAAGAATACTCCAGTTTAGGAGTTGTTCTTCAAAGAGAAATAAATCTTATGTGGATGTTGTTCAACGAGGGTCATGAAGAGTTCAAGAAGATCATGCAGGTTTAATTTGGAAATTATCTAACTCCTTTCAGTATTTCCAATTGCTTCTTTATAATCATTTGCTAGTGAGTAAAATTGATATTTAAATTTTCTACTTCTCATAGAAATGCTTGATTCTTTGAGGTAAAGTAAATCAAGGAATTAATTTGAAAGTTTTGGTGGATTTATTTCTCATATATGGTTCAAGTTTAATAAAATAACAATTATGTTCCTAGTTGGAGGAAAATTGTTTCCAAATGCTGCAATTATTGTCCAAGTAAAATGTTTATTAAATCAGTGATATTCCATTATATCCAATCTTCATTTAATGTATGTGGAGACTTAATTTTTCAGGTATTCTCATGTGGAAAGCTGAGTAATAGGCACAATTATAATTTTTATGAAGAGTCTTTAATTTTTAATTTTTTTTATTATCTCAATAAAATTTCACTTCCCTTCTGGAGCAGAAGACAGAGTTTTTAAACTTAGGTCACATAAAGTGGATTCTTTATTATAAATTGTCCTATTTGATATGTCTCTAGTTGACTAGGCAACTATTAAAAGAACATACTTTTTGAAATAAATGCATAATAGTTAAATTTGTATCCTGGCTTCTGAATTCTCCATGAAGTAAAATTGAAGCCAAATAGTCATTAATTTTTCAAGTAATCAACACTGTTTAACTTGAGTAAGCTAAAAATACACTTGAACTTGAATTGATTATGAAGAAAATGTTTGTTTTTATTTGAGAAATGATGACAATCTAATATCAAGAATCCTAAATCCATTGCTAGAGTTCTTGAATAAAAAATTTATCAGAAATTAGAGAAAATTAATCCATATATTTGAGCAGGGCAAGAATTAAATGTGAATGATTGGAGAGAGAAAAAGGAATTATGGGGAAAATAGAATTTTATTACATTTTAATTAAAATGTATTATCAATTTAAAAATGTATTAGTGTTCCCATTCATCAATGATTCTTCCATCAAAAAATATACAATGATTCTATTTGATTAAAATTTAATTCTTCAAAGACAAGATTTAATTTGCTTACATATTAATATATAACTATTTCCTTTAAATATTAATCTCATTAATAATTTCAAAGACCAGTAGTTGGTTTGTAAAATAATTTGTGCTACATTAATAAGAACTCTTTGAATAATTTGCAAGCAAAATATACTCAGGATCCCAAGGTATGTATACCAACACATAGGTTATGATGAAATTATACATCTTTCTGCTTGGTGACTTAGAGCTACTGAAGTGGGGAAGCACAGATGAGATGGTAAGACAAGGCTTCCAGTGTTAAAATATTCTACTGTAAGCAGGGCAGTGGAGGCACACGCCTTTAATCCTAGCACTTGGGAGGCAGAGGCAGGCGGATTTCTGAGTTCAAGGCCAGCCTGGTCTACAGAATGAGTTCCAGGAAACCCAGGGCTACACATAGAAACCCTGTGTCAAAAAACATAAATAAATAAATAAAAATAAAAATAATAATTCCACTGCAAAATAACTGAAAAAAATGCCAACTTGGTACTATTTACCTAGAAGGAAGAAATGTAGCTATTATCTGTTTTATTTCTTTCAAATCTATATTTAAATATTTTTGCGTGTAAATATAGTAATTAACTTTTAGTAGTAAAATCCCTGTTACCATAATTCTTGCCACAGTATTTAGCAAATATATGAAATAACTTCATACTGTACTTCAAGAGGATATCTGAAACTTTATGCACATGCACAGAATTTAAAGTAGGAATTGATTCTATGGCCATGAAAAAAAAGGTAGCCACACAGCAACCACTGTAGTAGAGAAGTGAGAAGATTGCTTGCTATTGTTTGTGAATCTGGATGAAGAGCTTTACCCTTACTACAAAGCAGAAATTATAACTGCATTAAAAGCACTGCCTGGTCAGAGTTGTTTAGAATTATTTCAAAGGGTCTGCTTTAGATTGAAATTATTCTGTTGAGGTAGTAGAATTATGAAGAGTGATATGAGAACTCTGTGCAGTTGGAGAAAAAAGAAGACTTCTATATACTGTCGGTCGTTAACAAAGTTTGGCTAGCTATATTTCTTCACTTGTAATTGTCTGCCCCACACTTCTCAAGATCCTTGAGACTGATACAATACTTTTATCCTCCCTCCTTAAGACAGATTTATTTTTGTTATAACTTATACATAATTTTCATATACTATCTTTGAAAACATCCCCCATTTCTCCAAATTTTTCAACCATATATTGAAAGTATATAATGCTAACTTTCTTTGGAAATAAGCTTTTTATTTGGTTGAATGAGTATGGTGAAATAAAAGATGCAATCATATATATTTAACCTTGTAAAATTATAATTGAGAGGGTTTTTAATTCCTCTGTTGAATGCTTGTAGATTCTGAACTCAGTCCAAACACCTTACTGGAGGGAGAAAAAAAAAAAGAAAGTATTTAACCCCCATTGTCATTAGCTCGTGTCATATTACTTACTATTCTAAAGAAAAATAGCTCTAGTTCCACCCATAAATGACCTACAGACAAACAATGGCTACTGAGAAAGAAAAAAAAAGACCATAATATAATAATCCAACCTAAAATAGTTAGCTCTAAACTCATGTTCAGAACAACAGCACTAAATCTCTCTGTATCTCTGTGCCCTTGTCTCTTTCTGTTTTGTCTGTCTCTGTCTGTTTCTGTCAGACTCTATCTGTCTCTCTCTGCCTCTCTTTCTCCGTGTCCTTTTGGGTCTGAGTTACCTTACTCAGGATGATATTTTCTAGTTCCATCCATTTGCTGCAAAACTCAGGATGCCTTCATTCTTAATAACTGAGTAGTATTCCATTGTGTAAATGAACCACATTTTCTGTATCCATTTTTCTGTTGTGGGACATTTGGGTTGTTTCCAGCTTCTGAATTCTTTTTTCTAATGGTTAACAGTATTAGATATTTTTAAAAATACTTCTTTTCCATTTGTATTTCTGTCTGTTTAGTTGCATGTTCCAGTGTTTAATTGGGCTCCTTGTTTGATATTTAGAGTTTTTTTATGAGTTTTATATGTTAACATTGTTTCATATGTATAAATTTATATATATGCATATATATATAAATCTGGGAATGACCTTTTATTGTTTTTGCTTTGTTTTTTTTGTATTAAAATTACCTCTTTTGGAGCTTCTGGAATGTGGAATCCCATAGACCCTCAAATATTACAGGCTATTGTGATTTCTATAGTTCCAATAAAATAGAGTTTTATTGGTATGAATGTTATAGGAACAAACCCTTACTTTCAGGTTGGATTTAAGTCCTGATGCTTACAGCAGAACATGTGCCTGGCATGATTATCTAGGCAAATAATCTCTAGTTAGATATGCCACCATAAAGTTTAGGGAAGAAATCACTGCTGTTATCTTGCTAAATAGACATAGTACTAGACTCACTCCTAATGACTCATTATTTTACCTATAGATCTTGGTCCTCATCAGGGAGGTATTTTTTTTTTCAGCAGATGACATGGACATGCACACATAGAGATCATGCAAAGAATAAGTAACTATGCAGTAACTAGTCCTAAATCAGACAAACACATCCAAACACCTTCTGTCATGTCTGAGAGACCATTATGGAAGAGGGTACAGAAAGTAGGATTTAGAGATGGTGGATGACTACAGTATAGCAGTGTTTTCTGGACACATCAGTGTACTTATACATAGGAACTCATTGGTCAGCATGTACAAGACCCACACAATATCAAACCAGACAAGAATCCCAGCATGGAGTGGGAATGTGGTTACTAGGTTCTCTCCTTATCTGAGAAACTATTTATAACTGATAGTTGCTGTGAGATTCAGGGTTGGTGTTCTTTAGGGATTCCTAACCATGCCCAAGGTACATACATACTGACAAAACTATTTAGACTCAGTGGGCTTTTTTTAAAAATCAAAAATAAAGAAAGAATACATAAAATTTGAAGAGAATGATGGTGAGGGTTTGGAAGTTGGGAGAAAATGAATGAGGGATGGGCTTGATCAGATTATAGTACATGAATGTATCAAATTCTCAAACAACAAAAAGAAAAAGAAAAATGGATGGTCAAATATGGCCCATGTCCCTTCAATTCTAGTAAACATTAATTGAACTTAGTGGGTTATTATAAAAATAAAAAGCAAGAGACCATGAACTTGGGAAAGGAGAAAAGGATATGCAGATATATTGTAGGCAATATGAGAAGACATGGCATGGGAAAACAAATAGAAATTATATTTAGGTAGATACAGTTATTAAATTCCCCAACTAAATTTTTATAATAAGTAGAATACCTATATAAAATTATATTATTTTTAGGATCCATGACCTTACTATCCCTGGGCAGCTGTTTGGGTTTCCAGCATCTCTTTTTGGAACAAGTTTCACATCCAGTTAGAGAGCTGTTGATTACTACCAAGAAATGAGTGCTGATACTGTACCCTTAGGGTTATCGTGCCATAATACTCATTGTTATGGTTCACAAACATTACAGCTAGCAAGAACAATTGGTTATTTTTTCCCTTGAAAGTGTGTATATCACTTTCTAGCATTATAAGAGTGATTTCTCATTCAGGGGACTTTCAATTCAAAGCTAGCTCAGGTCCTCCTGGAAACATGTATTTGAAGTATATAGTGTATGCAACCCCAGAATTGTATCAATACAAGTAATATTAAATGGACTGAGCAAGTTGCATTTTTATACTTGAATATATATGTACATATTACATATATTACACACACACATATATATATGTATGTATGTATGTTAGAATAACAATAACAATAATAGAGGCAATGAATCTTGGAAAATTGGGAATCAGTCTAGCTCTAGACCCAACTATACCACTCCTGGGCATATACCCAAATGATGCACCATCCTAACACAAAGACACATGTTCAATTATGTTTGTAGCAACCTTATTCATAGCCAGAAAAAGGAAACAATCTAGATGCCCCTCAATGGAAGAATATAAAATAAGTGTAGACATTTACACAACAGAATATTTCTCAGTTTTTTAAAAAAAGGAACTAGAAAAATCATATCAAGTGAAGTAATACAGACTCAGAAAGAGGAAAGTGGTATTTACACACTCATAAATAGGTATTACCTTCAAAAAAAGGATAACTTACTACATTCTACAAACTCAGAGAAGCCAAGTAACTAGATTCATGATTCTCCATGAGAAGGGGAAATAGAATAGATTTTATGGGTGGACTTGGGGTCAGTTAGGACAAAAACAAAGGGAGAGATCAGAGCAGGGAGGATGGAGGGAGAAAGTATGGAACTGGAGGGCAATTTGGAAATGAGCTAGAAACCTAATGCAATGAAAACTCCCAGGAATCCTCAAAGATGACCATAGCTAACATTCCTAGTAATGGGGCATAGTGAACCTGAACTGGCCATCTCCTATAACCAGCCAAGAGTTAGAACTCTTGGAGGAATCGTCACACCTATCCAGCCACAAAACCTTTGACCTACAATTTGTCCTGACCTTAAGATGTTCTGGGATAAGTGTAACTCAGTCCAACCAGTGACTCATTCAGCTTGAAATCCTTACCAGGAGAGATAGCCCAATCCTGAAACTGCCTGAGGGGCTAGGACCCAGAGGCTGGAGAGCCCAGAGGCCTAGGATAGAAACAAACATGACTGGTGTACGCACACACACACACACACACACACACACACACACACACACACAGAAAGAGAGCGGGGGCAGAGTATTCTCAATGATATTCTGCCATACTCATAGATCGATTGATGCCTAGCTGAATTGTCATTAGAAAGGCTTCATCCAGCAACTGGTGGCAAATGGAGAGACCCATAGCCCAAGGTAAAGTGGAACTTAGGGAATCATACAGAAGAGGGAGAAAGGGGACTATAGGATCCAGAGGTGTCAAAGAACCCCAAGAAAATACACAAAATCAAATAACCTGTGCTCAAAGGGGTTCACAGAGACTGAATTACAAACCAGGGAGCCTACATATGACTGACCTAGACCCTCTACATATATATATGTAGCATAGTCTTCCTGTAGAAATCTTAACAGTGGTAGCTGGGAGAGGACACGTAGGAAGAGAAGGGGGAAGGGAAACTTCTGTAGGATTGTAATCTAGGAGAGAAGAATAAATAAAAATTAAAAATGAAACAGAGGCCATGATTTTGAGACAAGCAGGTACGTGGGAAGAAAAGGGAAAAGGAAAATGATGTAATGTTTATGTATTTAAATATACCTATATATTTATATATATTTAATGCAGTCTTCTTATTTAGTTCTCATCTCATATAGTGAGAATGTTGATGGCAAATTTATTGACTGTTTTCTGTATAAATTCACCAAAATAATATTTCGTAAAATTTCTAGTAATAGAACTACATGAGTCTTTAAAATTAAAAATAAATAACAGATGCATTTTTTGGCTTCAACAACTTTAATTATTTTCCATACAAATTCATTGTGCTATAAGCAGGATAAACAATCTCAGATGGATTTATAGGATTCGAGATTATGACTATAAATTATTTTAGGTATGATGCAAGTACAATTACTTTAGTAAAATTTCCAATCTTCTGATCGCTTATCATAAAATATTGTAGATGAAATGAGATAGTGGTTAGTAATTATCTTAAATTTACTGGATGGCAAACAAGAACTATCAGGTGTATTTGGGCAAAACAAATTGTACATCTGTTAAAATTGAGCTTGGATTGATGATATATGGAATTTAGTATATGATTCTGAGCTACTGCTGCAATCTTGAAAAATTTTAAATAAATATAAAAAGAAAGAAGAGATAGACTTTTCATTTTCTGAGCGCTTACTACCAGTTGAATTACCACATAAGTATTAGTAAGGCCTTGGCCAAGCCTCTCATGAGACATCCATTTCAGGCTTCTGTTAGCCAGCACTTCTCGGCATCACCAATAGTGTCTGGGTTTGGTGGCTGTATATGGGATGGATCACCAGGTGGGACAGTCTCTGGATGGCCTTTCCTTCAGTTAATGCTCCATTCTTTGACCCTGTATTTCCTTTAGACAGGAGCAATTCTGGGTTAAAATTTTGAGAAGGGTGGGTGGCACCATTCCTCAACATAGGGGAGGAGGTGCTAACTTCTGGATATGGTCTCTACAGCTTCTTTCTCCTCTTTGTTGGGTATTTTAGCCAGTGGCATCCCTGTTGGGTCCTAGGAGCCTCTTGCTTTCCTGGCATCTGGACTTTCTGGTGGCTATCCCCAGTTCCCCATCTCTCATTGATACTAACCTCTGTTCAATTTCCTGACCCTCTGTACATCTCCCTGGTCTTCTCCAACACCTCATCCTTTCCCCCCATTTTTCTCTCCCCTCCTCTCTTCCTCCCAAGTCCCTCCCACTATCTACCTTGTGTGATTATTTTGTTTCCCCTTTTAAGTAGGACTGCAGCATCCACACTTTGGTCTTCCTTCTTGACCTACATATGGTCTGTAAGTTGTATCATGAGTATTCCAAAGATTTTGCCTAATATCCATTTATCAGTTAGTGCATACCATGTGTGTTCTTTTGTGATTGGGTTACTTTACTCAGGATGGTATTTTCTAGTTCCATCCATTTGCCTAAGAATTTCATGGTTTTTAATAGCTGAGTAGTACTCCATTGTGCAAATGTACCACATTTTCTGTATCCATTCCTCTGTTGAGGGACATCTGGGTTGTTTCCAGCTTCTGACTATTATAAATAAAGCTTCTATGAACATAGTGGAACATGTGTCCTTATTACACGTTAGAACATCTTCTGGGTATATGCCCCAGAGTAGTATAGCTCGGTAGTCAGGTACCACTATTTTCAGTTCTCTGCAGAACCACCAGACTGATTTCCAGAGTGGTTTTACCAGCTTATAATCCCACTAACAACGAAGGAGTATTCCTTTTTCTCCACATCCTTGCCAGCATCTGCTGTCACTTGAGTTTTTGATCTTAGCCATTCTGACTGGTGTGAGGTGGAATCTCAGGGTTGTTTTGATTTGCATTTCCCTGATGACTAAGGATGTTGAACATTTCTTTAAGTGCTTTTCAGCTATGCTATATTCCTCAGTTGAGAATTCTCTAGTTAGCTCTGTACCCCAATTTTAATAGGGTTATTTGGTTCTCTAGATACTAATTTCTTGAGTTCTTTGTATATTTCAGATATTAACACTCTGTTGGATGTAGGATTGGTAAAGATCTTTTCCCTTTCCTTTTAAGCCATAGAGAATAGTAGTGTTGTCCAAATAATTCTCAATGTGTAGCCTTCTAATGGTTTTCCAAGATCTCTCTCCCTTCCTCCCTTGCTCCCTCCCTCCATTCATCCATCCCTCCCTCCCTTCCTCCCTCATCCTCTCTCCATGCTAAGGTTGTGATGGCTTAGACTTGCACAGGTCTTGTATGTGTTCCCACAAATTCTGAGTTCATAGAAGCAGGTGCCCTACTGTGTCAAGATGATATTCATTTATTGCAGTCACCCACAGTTTCTGGCTTTTATACTCTTTCTATCCCCCATTTCACAAGTATCCCAAGCATCTAGAGAAAAGGGTATAATATATATTTGCTTAATAGGACCAAACATTGTTTTGTTGGTGGTGGTTTTCTGAGGCAGGGTTTCTTTGTATAGCCCTAGCTGTCCTGGAACTCACTCTGTAGACCAGGCTGGCCTCAAACTCAGAAATCTGTCTGCCTCTGCTTCCCAAGTGCTGAGATTAAAGGCATGCACCACCACTTGCCCAGCCAGGACCAAACACTCTCTAGTCCCTTATTTTTAATATCTTGGCCATTTGTGTGCCTCTGTACTCAATAAAAATTAGTTCAAACATCACACACACAAACAAGTGGAAGTGGTAATTTCAATAAAGTTCCTCAAAAGAATTGGAGGGAAAAAGAAGACTTTAAAAATTACCATGGGTGAGTATAAATGCTTATTAAAAATTTCAGCATGTCTCTGAATTTTGGATCGTGTACAAAATTAATTTGGATAATGTTATTTGACTTAAGTATAATGGTTAAATCTGGAAATATCACAAAGAAGAAATATGTAACAAACTTCTGTTTGGTGCAGAATAAGACTGTTTCAAAGAACTCTAAGCAGCATTAGGTAGCCTTTCCAATCAATGAGTGACTGATGATAGGCTCAGGCTTCCGCAGATCCTGCACAGGCAAACTTGGTGACCCTGAGAGCATGATTGAAGTTCTATGCCCAAAAGGTAGCATTTCTTTATCCTTAGAATAACATCTTTTAACAGCTTTGCAAGCTAATGAGTTTCCATACACTGCTGATGGAAAGATAAAAGTGCCCAATCTTTTCATAAAAGATCCTTGACAGTTTACAAGGAAAGTAAGTATATTCCTCCTATTACCAAGCTAGTACTTTCTTAGGTATTGACCAAGAAATTAAATACCTATGCCCACAAAGAAGATTTCTAAAATTTCCATTGCAAGTCTAATAATATTAGACTAAAGCTTGAAAGAAGGTAAATTTCTTATCACCAGAATATTGGATTTACAAACTATGTAGTACTTATTAATTTTGATGCTATTCATCAGTGCACAGAGAATAATGCATAGGCACCCAACAACAAAAATAAATTTGAGAAACATGTCAAGCCAAAGAAACCACCAGAAAAAATATACAACAAGTGATTCATATTCATTAAGTTCTCAACCAAGCAATACTCAATTTATGGTGCTGGAAATCAGAAGAATAAAAAAGTATGAGCTGTTGAGGTTTGTCTAGAAAAGACTGACCAGAGAGGGGATACACACAAACTTTTCCATCCAGTGGTGAGAATTTTGGAGTTGTAATGCATATACAAGCACTGGTACATTTTCTCATTCTAAATACTTAACCTGTATGCATGTTTTATTTAATTATTGCTGTTTGTCTTTTGTTTTACATGACAGGGTTTCTTCTGTGTAGCCCTGGACTGTCCTAACTAACTGTAGACCCATAGATATCTGCCTGCTTAAGCCTTCCAAGTGCTAAGATTAAATATGTGCTCCACCATACTGGGATTTAGTTATTTATTTATCCTTTCAGAACTTAAATCTATAATACATTCCCTGATGATTCCATAAATTAATTAGTGACAGTGTCAATGTACATATTTTTTAAAGAACGCCAATAATTTTATGATAATAGTAGAATTACATCATTTGAGAAACAGGGGGTATTTCATAATTTGTAACCTGAATATCATAATTTTATGAGTTAAAAATGATTCTTAGAAAGCAGATTGATTTTAGTTTTCTCAAGTATTAAACAAAGATACAATATTTATTCAAATCCCAATTTAACCCAGTTTCCATTTCCATTGTATTATACTGATTCATAGACAAAAGATGAAAATATTTGTTTTGTATTAAAGTACTGTTTTATATATTTAGAGCAATTTCACAGAGAATGTATAATTTAAGAGTGTATAAATTTAGAGAGTATATTAACAAAAGTTAAATGCAATATTGTCAGTTAAAGCATTTATATGATGTCAGTTAATCATTTATATAATGTAACACAGTCCATGGCATGAGGAGATTATTCAGTGGTTAAGAGTTCTTGCTGCCTTCCAGTTCAGAGGCTGGGAGAGCATTTCCCAGCCTCTGTCACTGACAGTTCACAACTAATACTTGTTCCTGGAGGAGTTTTGGGCACCCATACATATGTGTACATAAATACATGCAGATACATATAGATAATAAAACATTTAAATATAAAGGTCAAATTTAAATCAGAAAATTTTATGAAATTAGCATGTTGTCTCCCATAAAATACTAAGAGAGATATAAATTTTATATATTCATAATTTTCACATCTTCAGATTTTCTTTTACTAGATTTGTGAATTCATGCTCAGAATGAAAGAAACCTCTTCCAAGTACTGGGAACAACTTCAGTTTTGTAAATGTTTTTAAACATTTGTTTTTAAAAACTTATGTTTTTAAAATACATACACCTGACCCAAACATGACTATCAGGCTTCAGTGAAGCTAGAAGATGTCTCCTAGACTGATAATTGCTGCAGTAAAATATCCCAAGAAAAGCAACCAAAGGGGAGAGAGGGTGCATTTGACTCCCTGCTTAAAGCTTACAGTGAATCATGCCAGGGAAGTGGAGGCAGGGACAAAAGGCAGTTAATTGCATGTACAGGATCAGAGCGGAGCTAATTGATGCTTGCTTGCATACCTATTGAACTCAGCTTTGAGTCCACACTTCCTCAGTCCAGATCCTAATGCCTGGCAACGCGACTGCCCTAATAAGCCAGTCTTCAAATATTAATTATTAATTCGATAATCCCCTATAGACACACCCATAGGCCGGTTGATTCAGATAATCCCCAATTAAGACTCGCTTCCAAGGTGATTTTCGATTGTGTCAATTTGATAATTAAAGCTGACAACTACATCATACAAATTAAAAATTACTCCATAATATTAAGCTGCCAACAAGAATTTTAGAATAACAAACTATAACTTTTCTATATCTTTTGTTTCTTGAAACTCTTAACCATTATTTAGATTCAGACTTTGTTTTTTAATGTACTAAACAAAATTGTTATTCTTAACGACAACACACATTTTGGATTTAAAACCCCCAAGAAATCAATATGGAACTGAGCTGGAAGCTTTCCCTCTGCTGGCTAGCGTGCATTGTGTTGGAACATGCTAAATAGATTGGTAGAGGAAAAGCCATAAACCATCTTACTCAACTGTACTTCCTTTCCTACGTGCTAAAATATTGATCTGCCAGGTGAAAGATACTTACTGATGCAAAATTTTGATGAAGCATGATTTTGATGAAGCCAACCAACTACTTTTAAATTGGATTTGAGTCTCACTTCACAGGAAGAGATTCATGCCTGCGACTGTAGGTCGAGTCAAGCAACCCTAGCTGGGTATATCATAAGCACTAGAGGGAAACATACCACTATCACGTTGTCAAATGAGCATGCTATCAAGCTACCCTCTAAATACTTATGTTTATCCTGATAGATTAGCGATGCTCTCAGCCTTCCTCAGAGAAGCTGTTCATTGTTGTAGGCAGTGGTTAGAGAAGAGTCATTAATTGTCTATGTGCCAAGAATAAGTGAAGGCAGAATGCCCAACTCTCAGACATCTATATCATTTTCCCAAGATTTCAGGGATTGGGGTTAAAGGACAGTAAGAAAGACTGGAGAAGTGGGCTGCAAAAAGATCACTCTAGGACTTGGCACAGTTGTGCTCAGGAACTCACTGAGCTGTTACTACTTGTACAATCTTGCCATATATTTTCTCAGAGAAGTGGGAGGGACTCCTGGTGCCTCAAGCCACCCTGTGGGACTGTTGATAGTTAATGTTTGCTAATGGAGAGGGTGTCCTTTTTTTCCATGATGTAGTAACTGAAAAGTTGCCTTTACTACAGTAAATATCCTCCCACCTACGCTCAGATAAAGCAAACAAAAACAAACAAACAAAAAACAAGAAGCAAACTTCTACTTAAACTCAATTTAAACTCAATGAGACAAATTAGAAAAGAAGACATTAAATTAGAAAGAGAGTTGTTTGGCAACGCTTCAACAGAAGGGGAATGGAGATGAGAAGGGGCAATCAGAATGTGTAAAAATTACCAACTAACATTATATTCATGAATATACACATGGCACTGTCAATAAATAAAACAGAGGAAAGTTAATTAAGCACAAATATCTTTATTTTTTAATGTATTTTTCTATATGAGTACACTGTAGCTGACTTCAGACATATCAGAAGACTGCATCAGATCCCATTAGAGATGGTTGTCAGCCATCTCTATGTGGTTGCTGGGAATTGAACTCAGGACCTCTGGAAGAGCAGTCAGTGCTCTTAACCTCTGAGCTATTTCTCCCAGCCAATATTTTCTTTCTTTCCTTTCTTTCTTTCTTTCTTTCTTTCTTTCTTTCTTTCTTTCTTTCTTTCTTTCTTTCTTTCTTCCTTCCTTCCTTCCTTCCTTTCTTTCTTTCTTTCTTTCTTTCTTCCTTCCTTCCTTCTTTCCTTTCTTCCTTCTTTCCTTTCTTCCTTTCTTTCTTCCTTCCTTCCCCTCCCTCCGTCTCTCCCTCCCTCCCTCGCCCCCCCCTTACTTATTCTTTAATCTTTGTTTACAGTCCAGATTTTGTCTTCATCCCGGTCCACCCTCCTCCGACTATTCCACATCCCACCCCTCCTCCTAACCCCTCCCCATATCCAAGAGGATGTCTCCAACCCTTCCACCCAACCAGACCTCCCTACACTCTGTGGCCCCCAAGCCTCTAGAGGGTTAGGTGCATCTTCTCTGACTGAGTACAGAGACCTAGCAGTCCTCTGCTGTTTATGTTTTGGGGGCCTCCTCATATCAGCTGGTGTATGTTGCCTGGTTGGTGACTCATTCTCTGAAAGATCCCAGGGGCCCAGGTTACTGGAAACTGCTTGTTTTCCTATAGGGTGGCCTAAGCTTCTACAGGCTTTTCCCTGATTCAACTACAGGGGACACTAGCTTCTGTCCATTGGTTGGGTATAAATATCTGCATGTGACTCTTTCAGCTACATTGTTGGACCTTTCGGGGGCAGTCATGATCGGCTCCTGTTTGTAAGCACACCATAACATCAGTAATTGTGTCAGGCCTTGGGGCCTCCCCTTGAGCTGGATCCCACTTTGGGCCTATCTCTGAATCTCCTTTACCTCAGGCTTTTCTTCATTTTTGTTCCTGCAATTCTTTCAGACAGGAACAATTCTGGGTTAGAGGTTTTGACTGTGGGATGGCAACCTACAATGGGAAGAGGAAACTTGTAGAGTCTACACCCAGTATAAAGACAGAGAATCAAGTGGAGGGATGGAGTTGTCATTGCACAAATATTTTCTTTACTAACAAAACTATAGATTAGTCTCTATTATTCCTTATGGTGCTGAAGCCCAGTTTTCTACTCACTTTGTCCCAGTGATTTATTGTTTTTTAGTCTGTTTCATGTTCTGTCTCATGTTTTAAAGTAAATGATTATCACTTATTAGCTAATTAATAAATTTTATCATGTGTTTAATATATATCCTATTAATCTTTAAATTCTAATATCTTAACTACATTCTAGGATACTTAGGGCATAAACTTTATTTTTTTTATTTCCCTAAAATGTATTAGTTACCCCATGTTGAATGTTCATTACTTTTAAGAATGAAAGTTGAACTCTAGAGCAATGCTTTCCTTCATTTATGTCTCAATAAATCTATAGCTTGTAATTTTTTTCTATAGTCCATTTATTGACCTTACTACAATCCAGCTGACACTAATATATACTTTGTTGATAATACTGGCCTCTGAATTTATTATGTCATATCAACTTACACTGGATATATTTCTTTGATTAGTACTTAGAAGAAAAGTAGGATTTTTATACAGTTAAGTGAAAGTTAATATTTTAAAACTTCATTATGATATTCATATTTTAATAATAACTCCAAAAGCAGGGAAGAGAAATTAACAATTAGTTGTCATTAGTTATGGTCATATTTGCAGAAGATGCTCAGAAGTTAGTAAAAGATCAAATTTATAGTCACAAATAGTGCTAGCAAGACCTGCAAACTGATTGCTTATGGTGATTAGGGGAAAGGAATCCAGCCAGATAATTTTTATTCTGTATGTGATTAGTGAGTGGTTGGACTCAAAATCAACCCTAAGACTAAATCACAAAGGTATAAAAATATCAGTTAAAAAAATGTAGAATACGGAAGATACAGTCCACAGAACTCAAAACGTTCAACAAGTTGAAGGGCCCAAGTGAGGATGCATCAGTCCAACTTAGGAGGGAGAAGAAAGCCATCACAAGTAGGGAGGGAAGGAAGAACTTGAGAGGGAAGGTGGACAGAGGTGGGGAGCGAGTAGGGTGGAGAGAGGAGCATAATCTAGTATTGGGTGAGGGAAAAAGACTGAAACCCTGAAGGCCAGCAGAATGAATGGACACAGGCAACCTCAGGAAACAGGTTGTGGAGACCCTCCAGAATGCACCAGAGGTCTGGGAAGTAAGAGACTCTCAGGAATCAAAGGGAGAGACCTTAGGTAAAATGTAGAATAGTAGGGAGAGGGAACTTATTGAGCCTACCTCCAGCAGGAATACAAGGCATCAAGTGAGGGATGTGATTGCCATCTCACAGTCACATTTCTGACCCATAATTGTTCCTCTCTGTAAGAATTACAAGGATGGAAATGGAGAGGAGCCTGAGGGAAAAAAGGTCCAGTGACAGGCCCAAAGTGAGTTCCAGCTCAAGGGGAGGGCCTAAGGCCTGACACTATTACTGAGGCTATGGAGTGCTCACAAAAAAAGGGACCTATCATGACTTCCCTCTGAAAGACCCAACAATCAGTTGAAAGAATCAGATTCAGATATTTGTATCCAATGAATGGATAGAAGCAGCTGACCCCTGTTATTGAATTAGGAAAGGCTGAAAGAAGCTGAGCAGAAGGGAAATCCTGTAGGAGGACCAGCAGTCTCAATTAATCTGGACCCCCAAGATCTCTCAAACACTGGACCACCAAACAGACAGCATATACCAGCTGATATGAGGCCACCAACACACATCCAGTAGAGGACTTCCAGGTCTGTGTTCATTCAGAGATGATTCACCTAACCCTCAAGAGACTGGAGGCCCCAGGGACTTTAGAGAACAGGTAGGGTGGGGATGGGGACATCCATGTGGAGACAGGGGTTGGGAAGGAGGTATGGAATGTAGAACAGTCTGAGAGTAGATGGGGGCAGGGCAGGGAATGGAATGTGGAGTGTAAAAAATAAATTAATTTTAAAAAACATAGACAATGCCCCAGTTTTTCAATTATTTGTGAAAATTCTACACCCATTGATTTTTAAATCATATAGTGATAATTTATTAAAACAGTGTAGATTTGAAAGAAGGGCATATAGAGGATTTATAAAGAGAAAAGAAAAGGAAGAAAATTTCTAAGTATATCACAATTTCAAAAGTAAAAAAGTAATATATATTGAAAAACATATAATTTCAGTACAATCAATTTAATTGTTGTAGTACTTTAGAAACACAAACAATCCAGCTGATATTCTATTGTTGTTCAGAGAAAAGTGGTGTGAGTGGTATTCTAAGCAGGAATGTTCACTTGCTTTAAGTCAGATGTTCAAGGCCCAAGATCTAAACACATATGTGAATCAAGCAAATCTGGATTCATTACTTATGGCACAAAACTTAGCAGTCTTAAAAGCATCTCAGCATGTGCAGGGCAATGTTGGCATCTCTGTGAGAACTGAAGATCTAGAAAAGAATGGGTTTCTCCATTCCTGAACTGCACAGGGAATTGGTGATAGCTTGAGTAACTTTTCAGGAGGCTTATAAAATAATATTTTTTGCATTTTATTTATTTACTTTAATCATTATTTTTTTCTATCTTTCTTTTTTTTTTTACATTCCAGATTTTATTCCCCTACTTGTTCACCCTCCTACTGTTCTACATCCCATACCTCCTCCATGCCTCCTGTCTTCACGAGGTTGTCCCTACCACCCACCACCCACCCCACCAGACCTCTAAACTCCCTCGGGCCTCCAGTCTCTTGAAGGTTAGGTGCATCTTTTCTGACTGAACCCAGACCCTGTAGTCCTCTGCTATATATGTGTTGAGGGCATCATATCAGCTGTTATATGCTGCCTGGTTGATGGTCAAGTGTTTGAGAGATCTTGGGGTTCCATGTTAATTGAGACTGCTGGTCCTCCTACAGGATCACCCTCCTCCCCAGATTTTCCCTAATTCAACTACAGGGGTCAGCAGCTTCTGTCCATCGGTTGGGTACAAATATTTGCATCTGACTCTTTCAGTTGCTTGTTGGGTCTTTTAGAGGACAGTCATAATAGGTCCCTTTCTCTGAGTGCTCCAAAGCCTCAGTAATAGTGTCAGGCCTTAGGACCTCCCCTTGAGCTGGATCCAACTTTGGGCCTGTGACTGGACCTTCTTTTCCTAAGGCTCATTGGACCTACAAAGTGAGTGTATGGAAGCAAAGGGAATGAATGAATCTTGGGTATAAACTATCCAAGTAGCTGGGTAATGTAATTTTTACTTTCTACAGTTTGGCAATATTTCTCTTCCTAGGACATGCATTCCTGCTATTAATATGCTTTTCTTATTAATATACATATATATACATATATGTGTACACATGTATATATATGTACGTGTGCATATATATGTATGTATGTATACATATATATATACATATATCTATGTATGTATATATGTATATCACTAGGTATTAGCCCACCCTTTTGAGCAGATCTCTGCAGAACAATGAATATATACTGTCTTGTAGTCATGCTATATAGACAAATATATGATTTCTTAATCTTTAATGGTGATCCTGTAAAAATCCCTAAAGTTATATTAGTAATTATAAAGCTATTTTATAGTGGAGATGCTGTTAGCTTCTCTCTGTTAATCAAAACTACATTGAAAACTCTGACAGACTTTAGTGTCATGAGTTAATTGCTTCTGAGATAGCAAGCCGAAATCTACCACATTCTGAGAGGTTGTAAAACCACTAACCAAAAGTAATTAATAGGGGGTTAGTGGTTTACTATAGGTTCTACGACAGAAGATAAAATATAGACTGGGTATATCTACATAAATTTTCACTAATGCTTAGTCACAAAAAGTTATACTTTTCAATCCTCAATCTGTTGATCTTGAGACAGGTGATAAATGTTTAGCCAGATAATTACTTGTAATAGATATGGATATAAACATTCTCTGTTGTAAACTCCTTATTGAATTTATGGTTTGAATTTATGTGCAAACTTGTAATGAACTTTTTACCATGTGATCCTATGTTATAAAAGTGTAGGGGAATGCCAGGGCCAGTAAGCAGGAGAGAGTGGGGTGGTGAGCAGGGGGGAGGGTGGACAGAACAGGGCTTTTTTTTTTTCTTTTTTTGGAGGGGAACTTGGGAAAGGAGATATTGTATGACATGTTAATAAAGAAAACATCTAATTTTTTAAAAAGCTGTGTAAGTGCTGAGAACAAAGAGAGGAGAGCATTCTCCTTGTCCTGTTTTTCTTAATGTTCTCCTAGTCCCTTTTTCCTTAGCTTGGAACACCTTATCCCTCTTTTTACTTAGAGCTCTTATCTCCCTTTTCTTACAAGCACTTTTCCCCTTTTTCTTAGAGAGGTTTCATAGGAAACTTTTTAGAACTTAGGAATAAAGGCTAAAATCATTTCTTGAAGTGTCCCTTTTTCTTCCTGCCATTTCAACTAGCAGGCTGAAAAAGCCTCGAATTTCTTAACCCTCTGCCCATTATGCTAATTATGATAACAGCTGTTAATCACATAAACCAGCAGCTTTTAACCCTCTGAAAGAGCAAGAACATTCTTAGGACCTTTTAGAAGCTACCAACAAACATTTAGTTTAGTTGGAGAACTAGAGCAGCTGGAGACCATTAGTTTTTAAAGCCACACCTGAGTCTGATTCTGTGTCTCATTTGAATCTGCTCCAGGCCAGGAGGATCAAGTCAAAAACTATTCCTCAAGTGCCATTTTTCTTCCATTTTGTATTACAGAATGAGATAATAACAAGTAGAATAAAGCCACAGGAGATTCAGGGCAGGGAGATCTGAACAGATATCTAGCCAAGGAGCTAAAGCTAAAGTAGCAGTTCCTCTGTGGTTATCCAGGCAACTAAGCTAGTCCTACGAAAGGACTAGACAAGAACACAATAGACCCATAAATAGAATGAATGGACAGCTAAGGTTAAGAAAGATAGAGGGCCAAGGGCATCACTGGAAAGCTATCAAGATCTTAGAGTCATAGGTCTCAGATCCTTCAGGCCCAGGAGCCGTAGTAGTCACTAAAATTAAGATAGATATAAGTCAGTGTGCCTTCTCAGAAACTGTACTTCAATACATGCTATAGCCAATAAATGAGGAATTTCAACTTTCTCAGCCTAAGGTAAAATAATAAGAGTGCAAACATAAGGATGCAGATACCAGAACCTGCACAGGGGATGCAACACTAAAGGGTACCATTGCCTCGATTCTCATTAGTCAACTACTACAGACACCTAGGAGATAGAAAATGCCAGAGTCCAGATCTCAAAGCCTTCAGTGTATATATTCACTCTCACAATCTCATCTGGGAGCATGAAAAAAATGAATTCCAGCTTGGTAATTAAAAATAAAACCATGTTATGTTCACATTAAATTTTGACATCATAGTAACTTAAAAAAATTAATGAGTGGACAATGGCTTGAAACTCTCTTCTTAGTTAATTCTACTTAACTGCATATTATTTATACAAATAAATTTAATGTTTACACAATGACTAAAAATGTGTGCTTTAAACACAATCTCAACTACAAGACCAAGGAACCTCGATGTCTATTTAGTCCTTTTTATTCTAAACACCTTTAATCCAAATACCTCTACAAAACAACCACTGTGAAACTCATTCCTAGAAGAAATATTGGGGCTTACAGAGAGGACTCAGAGGTTAAGAACTTATACTGTTCTTCCAGAAGACATGGGCTCTCTTCCTAGCATCTACACAATACCTTACAAATTCTAACTTTATGTACAGGGGATCCAGTGCTGACTTCTCACCTCCGTGTTTTCTTTCTTTCATAGAGTACAAACAAACTTATGAAGCTACACAGGTGAATATAAAAATAAAGAAATAATTACATCTTAAAGAAGAAATATTGAATTAGCAGTTTAATCAAGTTATCCAATGCATTACCAGCTATAAACAATGAAATCAAGATAAAAGTCCAGGATCTAGAGAAATACATCAGTACTTACTGAGGACGATGCACTGATCTTACAGAAGGGCCAGTTCAGTTCCCAGCACCCATTTCAGGAGTCTCAGAACCTCAAGGTTCTGTGAGCACCTATACTTACATGTATAGACACACACATTTATATAATTAAAAAGCAATTTTTTTAAAATGAAAAATACTTAATTACATAGTTCATATCTTATACTTTGGAAACCAAAATTTTATGAACACTATTTTCATTTTTCTTAAGAAATGAGTACATATCATGTTTAATCTATATACCAAAGGTTGGGACAACTGTTTGTAAGAACACACAAATTTTCCTGATGTGTTTGAATTAATACTTACCCAGAGAATCATAGATACAATATAATAACAAAAAAACCCTCAGATGTCTAAAACTTTCATGCAGAATGTGATAGAGTCTGAAAAAAACATTAAATTTTTATAGTAATTAAGGTATTACAGTATAGTGCGCTTGAATTATAAGTACAGTTAACCAAACTAAAACATAACATAAACATTTAAATACTATTTGTAGGGTATGGTCCCAATGCTAAATGTAACTCAAAAACTACTTGATAAGAAAGGGTGACAGATTGAAGACTCCTGTCCTCAAAAGTAAAGGAGCAGAATATAAAATGAGGCTTCGTTCTGTCTACCTTCTCATAAGGATTGTGATTTCCCAAGCACTTCTGAAATGCCCATTGCTTTGCTATGTCACTGTCATAGTGATTATTTTTCTATACTATGTTCCTATAGATTTCTATTGTAATCATGTTACCTAGGTTTCTGTCTACTGCCCTTAATTCCCTTGGATACATGTATTTAAGTAAAAGCATTCATGTGTATGGGACCAATATCACCTCTTAAGTGATCTTATCCTGCTCACAACAAGAATGGTCACAGAACCAAATTTTGGACAATTACACTAATGTTTCTCCACAGCCACACAGTTATTACAAAGGAAAATGGTGTAAGAAAGGTAAATTGGAGTTAGTTTTCTATTAAGAAATTTCTGTAAAGTCATGAGTTTTTAATTTTTCCCTCTATAATTGCTTATCACTTGAAAAAATACAAACCACGATGTATGTAGTCTACCATATCAACACACATTGTCACATTTCTCTATAAAGTACTAAATAGCATATTTTCAGGCATTGGGAATCATTATTCAAGTGTTAGATTGAAGTTTCAGAGAAATAACAGAGAAAATTTAAGTGATATTTTTCTAAAAATGCTTTCACTACAAGAAATAGATTAGCAGCCTTATTTGAAGGTTAAGCTATTGTTTGGGACTCCAGGTACAGAAATCACATGACAACAACAAAGTATCACCACATCATTTATATTTATTTGAAGTTGATATAAATTAATATAATCAAAGCCAAGTATAGAGAGCTATATAACCAGTCTGGTAACATTATTTGAGGCCTCTGTCAGTTCCATATTACTGGAGAACAAATTTCTCTGAAATATAGCAGCTTGAAACATTAGGTTTCTTCATGAAACATCTGGAAGTAGAGGACCTGAGATATAACCCAGTGGTATAGCTTTTACTGCAAATTCATGAAACTCTAATCTTCTATCCTATGAAGGGAAAACAAAATAATCTAGCAAGAGTAGAATTTACTTTCATGATGCTCAATGGGCGATGATGTACTTGAAAATTTATAACTGGCTTATTTGCCAACATTGAATTTGATTTGGTCTGTTAACCAGAATCTTTCATTTTTATGCCTAGTTACTATTTACCTAATAGGACATGTGTTTGATCTCACTGTGATTGAAAGAACCACAGAGCGCAAGAAGGAAAGAGTATGATCCAGCAACATCAAATATATTCTGATAGCTAACATAAAATAATTTCTACATATGCTATTGGTCATACATAAAAAATCTGTTATTTTATGGAATAGTCTAATATATGAATACAGGAGGCATAAATCATTGGATATTCTTTGGAGATTGGCTAATGCAAGGTCCATGTTTAACAATATTAGAATCCTTAACTTCCATCTTTAGGTGGTTTTTGTTTTTGTTCTTGTTTTTTGTTTTGTTTTTTGTTTTTTGTTTGTTTACACTCCTGATTTTATTCCTCTCCAGGTCTACCCTCCAACTATTCCCAAAGTGGGAACCATCTCAAAGGGAGGTCCCAAGGCCTGACACTATTACTGAGGCTATGGAGTGCTCACAAAAACGGGACCTAGCATGACTGCCCTCCAAGAGAACCAACAAGCAACTGAAAGAGTGAGATGTAGATATTTGCACCCAACCAATGGACAGATGCCACTTTAAGATTTTTGACTCCTATCAGTTTTCTCTGTGGTTGGAACATTCCATCCTGAAGAGAAGCTCTTTAAATCATAAGGTAAACAACTCAAAGTAACTTCAGGAAGTCCTTGAAAGTGGTTATATACACTGAGCCTCCTCCTTACCATTATAAGCAATAAGAACTGCTGAGAATCACTCTTAAACCAAATTGCAAAGAAGTCTCTGAGACCAAACCAGCTTTGCTGCCTGGAAGAGTAATAGACCAAAGTCACTTGGAATATTTTTCAATGGTCGAGTTGCCTGAAGGCTTTGCAAGCTCCAGATTTCCAGCTTTGTAGGCTGTCACCCATGCTGGGATGAATTTTGGTGATGCAGCTGTCCTTGAGTCATTTCTGCTCCTGTAAGTAACTCATCACCCATATTCCTGTAAGTTGCTCCAATAAAACACATTGTTTCACTAATTGGGCTTTGGGGGTTGTCTTTGTCAGGGTTTCTATTCCTGCACAAACATCATGACCAAGAAGCAAGTTTGGGAGGAAAGGGTTTATTTGGCTTACTTCCACATGGCTGTTGATCACCAGAGGAAGTCAGGACTGGAACTCAAGCAGGTCAGGAATCAGGAGCTGATGCAGAGGCAGAAGATGTTTCTCACTGGCTTGCTTCTCCTGGCTTGCTCAGCCTACTTTCTTATAGAACCTGAGACTACCAGTCCAGGGATGGGACCACCCACAATGAGCCTTCCCACCTTGATCACTAATTGAGAAAATGCCCCACAGCTGAATCTCATGGAGGCACTTCCCCAACTGAAACTCCCTTCTCTGTGATAACACCAGCCTGTGCCAAGTTGACACATGAAACCAGCCAGTACAGTGTGGTATTGCTCTTTGGCCTCTCAAGGGCCCCTTATCTGAAGTGAGTAGGCATGTGTTTTGTCTCCTCAAGAATAGTTTTGTCTATGTTTTGACTGTGGGTCTTTCTTGCTGCATTAATTGCATTTTCCTTTTCTATGACTCAATGCTTGACAAGAAGTAACCTACAGATGGAAAGGTTAATCTTGGCTATGTTGTGGGAGATGTGGTAGATCTTGCTGGAAAGGTGACAAGCATCTTTGTGGCAAAGTGTGAGGTACATACTTCTCACTGGGAAGCAGACAGCAGAGAAGGCTGACCCCCATCTACTTGGTACCCTAATATTCAGGCTGGACCTCCAGTCCATGGGATGGTGTCACCTGGATTTAGATGGGACATCTCTCTCCAGTTAAACTTTTCTACAAACATGTTCATAGACTCATGCACAAGTGTGTTTACTTGGTGAATCTCTTCAACTGAAATAATAATGAATACTGACAATTACAGCTTCTTTATTCCATAAAACCTATAAGCACACATTTTGGGTGTGGTGATTGGAATTGAAGATGATAGAGGAAAGAGGGTATTGAGCATGTGCTATTCTTCAGAGGAGCTCTATGTAAAACATCAAAATATAAGATCTTGATGGTATATGGATAGGGGAAAATTAAAATGAATTTCTGATACTAAAGAGTATTAAGAAGTGTTTTTAATTTGAGTTATCTCTGCTCAAAAATGAAGCACAGAAAAAAGAATCAAACACAGCTTTCTATAAGGTTCAGTTTATTCCTTGCATGGCCTTAAGGAGACCAAAACAGTAGAAACCAGAGAAACAAAATTCTGGCAAATCATGAATGTGACTTCAAGCAAATCCCACAAAAGTACAGAAACTACTCAAGTTTATCTGATTATTGAACAGCTCAGGTATGAAAAATGTATATTTAATATTGTGATGCAAAAACATATTTGCCACATAATGACTACAGGTTCACTGTGGTTTTTTTCTTTCTTAAAATATCTGAATATATTATGTCCCATTCCAAACTACAAAATATAAGATAGGAATATCATTGGGATTTGTCCTTGGCAATAAGTCATAGTTATAGAACTGTTGTTGTCATTCGTGAGGAACTACATATGCTCTTCTTATTTTTCCCTGAGTGAGTTAGATTTAAGTGATTTTTAGTGGCTGAGATATTAGACAAGGCTAATTCTTGAAGGTGAAAATATTTAATGTGCAGAAATTAACAAGAACAATGCTCAAAAATTAACAACACTGAGATATTTAGTTTCCCAAAAGACCATAATACCAAATATATTCAGAAAAGGAGAACTAAAGTTGAAGTTTTAAGTTCTGTAAAACTATACACAAAATATTAATTTAATTAAATATGAAATCCCACAATAAAATATAAATTTTTGTTTAAAGGATAACAATAGTGTAATAATAAAGAAATAATACAACAATCCAGTTTAGTAAACAATGCACGATTTTAGGTGATTGTAATATAACTTTCTAATACTAGTCAAGTTAGTTACTCTTTAAGTAGGAGGCATCATTATAGTCAATTTACATTCTGTTTGCATAAAAGGATTCTTACATCAGAATAATTGTAGGGGTAATAGATATTTTTTATTTAGGCTCATATTAATTTCCCACTACAAGAAGGCATTTGAAACCATGCATTAATGAATATATTTATTATTAAAATGTACATATTTTAATACCACCTATTGATAAAGATGTTGAAATACATTTACTTAAATAACATATTATTAGTAATTCCCACATATTAATAGTATAAAATATAGTTCAAAGGTATACATTGTCTTAGAATTATTTATAAAATATGTTATTCCTTGATTGATAAATTGTTAAAAGCACTGAATGACTATAGAAAATTATTTGCCATATAAGTATGTGTGTGTGTGTGTGTGTTTAGTGTGTGCTCACTATTCTGTGTATGAGTGACTGTGTAAGCATGTCATTTCACATGAGAGATACTCATTTCTACTTCCCATATCACACAGAAATGTCACCATTGCAATGATATCATATACCAGGCTTACAGAGCATCTGCAGATCCAACTGCTGGTCATCACAGTAGCTTATCAGGAAATCCTTGCTGCGTTTAATATTCTTTCTTTGTTCTGTAGATTTTATTCATTGGTTATTTTATGTTGGGAGGATTTTGTTTTCTGATAAAGCCTACTTGGTGTTCTATAAGTTTCTTGTATCTTTAGAGGCATCTCTTTCTTTAGTTTGGGAAATTTTCCCTCTATGATTTTGTTGAAAATATTTTCTGGGACTTGGAGCTGGGATTCTTTGCCTTCTTCTAATCCTGCTATTCTTAAGTTAGTTGTTTTCATGATTGGGCAACAGCAACACTGCTCTATCTATTTATTAATCTATGGCATTTATCTCTTTAAACAACCCTCTGATCCAAGCAAAATCTGAATGAATGTTGAAAACAAAGAATTATTTCCAAAAATGGAAAGATAATCCCCCAACATTATTTGGGGGCATCATTTCTTATGAGTCATTGGTGAAGAGGCAATTTTGTGTTTGTAAGGTGGATCCCATTGATCAACATGTCTGTCTGTGTACCAATACCATGCAGTTTTTATCACTATTGCTCTGTAGTAAAGCTTGAGGTCAGGGATGGTGATTTTCATAGCCATTCTTTTATTGTTAAGAATTGTTTTTGCTATTCTGTTTTTTTGGTTTTTTGTTTTATTTGCCTTTCCAGATGAATTTGAATGTTGCTCTTCCCATGTTTTTGAAGAATTGTGTTGGAATTTTGATGGGGATTGCATTGAATCTGAAGATTGCCTTTGGTAAGATAGGCATTTTTACTAAGTTAATTCTGCCAACCAATGAGCATGGGGGAATCTCTTCATTTTCTGAGATCTTCTTTGATTTCTTTCCTGAAAAACTTGAAGCTTTTAATACAGACCTTTCACTTGTTTGGTGGAGTTACCACAAGATATTTTGTTAGTATTTGTGGCTATTGTGAAGGGAGTTGTTTCCCTAACTTCTTACTCAGCATATTTGTCATTTGTATAAAAGAAGGCTACTGATTTATTTGAATTAATTTTATATCCAGCCACTTTGCTGAAGTTGTTTATCAGCTGCAGAAGTTCTCTGGTAGAGCTTTTGGTGTTGTTTATGTATACTATCATATCATCAACAAATAGTGATATTTTATTTCTTGTCAATTTGTATCCCCTTGATCTCTTTTTGTTGGCCTATTGTTCTAGCCAGCACTTCGAGTACTATTTTAAATAGATATGGAAAGAGTGGCCATAGAATTGAAGACACAGAAATAAAACCACACACTTATGGGCACTTGCTCTTTGACAAGGAAGCCAAACATATACAATGGAAAAAAAGAAAGCATCTTCAACACATGGTGCTGGTCTAACTGACTGTTGGTATGCAGTAAAATGAAAATATATGCATATTTATCACCTTCCACAAAGCTTAAGTCCAAGTGGATCAAGTACCTCAACATAAAACCAGATACACTGAATCTAATAGAAGAGAAAATGGGAAGGAGCCTTGAAAACTCATTGGTACAGGGGGAAATCTCTTAAACTGAACTGCAATAGCTCATGCTCTAAGATGAATAATTGATAAATGGGACCTCATGAAACTGGAAATCTTCTGTAAAGCAAAGAACATAGACAATTAGACAAATTGGTAACCTATAGATTGGGAAAAAGTCTTCATTAACCTCACATCCCATAGAGCTTAATATCCAAAATTATATATTTTGAACTCAAGAAGCTAACCACCAAAAACTAAACTACCCAAAAATGGGGTATAGAATTAAACCAAGAATTCACAACAGAGGAATCTCAAATGACTGAGAAACACCTAAAGAAATGTTCAAAGTCCTTAGTGATCAGAGAAATGTAAATCAAAATGACCCTTAGATTCTAGCTTATACCAATCAGAATCACTAAGATCAAAACCTCAGGCAACAGCACATGTTGGTGAGGATGTGCAAAAAGAGGAACTCTCCTCCATTGCTGGTGGGATTGCAAACTGGTACAAACCCTCTGGAAATCAATCTGGAGTTTCCTCAGAAAACTGGAAATAGATCTACCTGAAGACCCAGCAATACCACTTTTGGGAATATACCCCAAAGATGCCCCACAATGTCACAGGGCCACATATTCCACTACTTTCATAGCAGCCTTGTTTGTGATAGCCAGAAGCTTGAAACAACCCAGATGTCCAATGACAGAAGAATGGATACAGAAAACATGGTTCACAAACATAATGGAATACTACTCAACTATTAGGAAAGAGAATATCCTGAGTTTTGCAGGCAAATGAATGGAACTAGAACTGAAAAGGACATGCATGGTATGTACTCACTAATAAGTGGATATTTGCCCCCCATAAGTACAGAACACCCAAATAGATATCAAAAAGGTCAACAAGCTGGAGAGCTCAGTGAGGATGCCTCAGTACCACTTAGGTGGGAAAAGAAAACAATCACAAGCTCGGAGTAAGGAAGGGACCTGGGAGGGAAAGTGGACAGGGGTAGAGGAGGGTAGAGGGGAACCTGATCTGGTATTAGGTGAGGGGAAAGGACTGAAGCCCTGAGGGCCAGCAGAAAGAATGGAATCAGGCAACCTCTGGAGGTGGGAGGTTATGGGAACCTTATAGAATGTACCAGAGACCTGGGAGGTGAGAGACTTTCAGGGCTCAAAGGAAGGGAAGGGACCTTAGATGAAATGTCCTACAGTGGGGAGAGGGACCTTGTAGAGCCTACCTCCAGCAGAGTACCACAGTCAAAACTATGACTCATAATTGTTCCTGTCTGAAATAACTATAGGGATGGAAATGGAGAGAAGCCCGAGGAAAAGAAGGTCTAACAACAGGCCCAAAGTGGGATCTAGGTCAAGGGGAGGCTCTAAGGCCTGACACTGTTAAGGAAGCTATGGAGTGCTCACACAAAAGGGACCTATCATGACTGCCCTCTGAAAGTCCTAAGAAGCAGCTGAAAGCGTCAGATAATGTATTTGCACCCAACCAATGGTCAGAAGCTGCTAACCCCTGTACTTGAATTAGGGAAGGCTGAAAGAAGGTGAGAAGGGCGATCCTGTAGGAGGACCAGCAGTCTCATTTAACCTGGACCCTCGAGATCTCTCAAACATTGGACCTCCAACCAGGCAACATATACCAGCTGATATGACACCCTCAACACATATATAGCAGAGGACTGTTAGGTCTGTGTTCAGTCAGAGAAGATGCATCTACGCCTCAAGAGACTGGAGGCCCTAGGGAATTTAAAGATCTGGTTGGGTGGTTGGTTTGTTGTGGGGACATCCTCATGGAGTCAGGGGGTTGGAGAAGAGGTATGATATGTGAAACAGTTGGAGGACAGACGGGGAAAGGGAGGGAATAAAATCTGAAGTGTAAAATAAATAAATAAGCCGGGCGGTGGTGACACACCAGCACTTGGGAGGCAGAGGCAGGTGGATTTCTGAGTTCGAGGCCAGCCTGGTCTACAGAGTTAGTTCCAGGACAGCCAGGGCTACACGGAGAAACCCTGTCTCAAAAAAACAAAAACAAATAAAATAAAATAAAAAAATAAATAAATAAGTAAATAAATAAATGATAAAAATATGTATCCCTTTGTGTGTGTGTGTGTGTGTGTGTGTGTGTAAAAGAGAGAGAGAGAGAGAGAGAGAGAGAGAGAGAGAGAGAGAGAGAGAGAGAGAGAGAATTTGTGTAGTATATAATCAGAGTTAAAACTCTATTGTCATTTTTTCAGATGCTATCTTTCCGGCTTTTCTTTTTTTTCTCAATACACTGGAATGGCTGGACAGTGAGTTCCAATGATTCACCTTTTTCTGCTTTGTGGCAATGGAATTACGAGTATATTCTAAAATACTTGAATTTTGTATATTAGTTTTGGGGATTAAATTCATGGTCTTATGCTTGCAAAGCTAGTATTTTACTGACTGAGCTATTTCCCAAAGCTCCTATGTGGATTTAATTATCTTTATGTGATTTGCATTGAGTCAAAGTCTCAATGTGCAAACAGGTAATGAATCTGACCCAGACACCAGGTCTTTGCTAAGTTTTCCAGAAATTAGAATATTTTCAGAGTTCTTAAATATAGAAAATAAACCTACCTTGTCTGTACTCTGTTGCCATAGTGGAGACCCTCATCTCTAAGTAGTGTTCTCCAACCTCAACTTTCTGTACTCTATCTCAGTCTCCATGTCATATGTGAGAGCTGACCATTGAGTATAGGAATGGATCAACTAAAATCCATGTACTGTAGGAGTGTACTGAAGAACAGAACCCATATATAATTCTACAAGGAGACCTGCATTCAATTGTCAGGATGATCATTCTGTGATCTTTTAGAATAAAGGCTTTGTTCTGACTGGACAACCTGGTGGTACTTTCAAACTATAAAAGGGTTGGCCCTCATAAGACAGAGCAAGAATAGAGCCAGAATTGTTGCCCTACTCTGCAAGACAAAAGCCTAAAGACTGGAAATTCTATCCCTAGGGTTCTGGCAATATGCAGAAGACAGTCCAGAAAAAATGTTTTGGGAAATTAACAAAACACATTAAAAATGCCCATAGAAGAACTTCCACACATGGCTTATGGAGTTTTGTGTACTTGTTTGTTTCCTAGGATTTGATGTCTCATGCCTACTCTAGGATATGCAATTCTACTCCCCACGAGAAATGAACACTTCTATCTCCAGAAAGACCAAAATGTTTGTAAGAATTCAAGTCAACATAATAGCAAATGACAAGACATCTATTAGAATCTCAGAACACTTTATCAAGAACAAAGTATGGACTCGAACAATAACAAATAAAAATAACAAAATTTATATAGAGAATAATATTAAAATAACTATATGCCATCTAATATACTTAAAAACCATTTCCTTCTCATGTTTATACTGTTTTCCATATTTAATATTAACACTGGTATATATATAGCTGGTCATACGTAAGCTAAAAAATAGATTAAATGTTTTGTTTTTCCAACATTTTTGTGTAAGGAGTAATCATTTATCAAAATCATAAATAGATGACTTAACTGGTCTTATATAACAGAAGAATATTTTTCTCTGTAAGTGAATAGTCATATAAATTTTTCTATTTATAAAATTTTTACATTTAGAAACTCAATATTTAGTGAAGATGACTGTATCTCAATATGTATTGATGGGATCAAAAGTGTTTATGTGTTACTCTGACAAAATCCATTTATTAAAAGTAGCATAAATAAGTATATGCATAAAGCATATATATATATATACCTTACCTCTTTTCTCCTCCCATCCTTTCTCTCTCTTTCTTCCTCCACCCTACCTCTGTCTCTGCCTTTATTCTCCTCTCCCTAGATTAATCCAATCTTTACCTCAGTTTCTCTGTATCTAATGGGATAAAATGAGTTTTGGGTTTGCAGGTATTGTTTTCTGAGGAACAGAATACACTGACATCTAATGATTAAATCTCCTGCAGATCAGCCTAAATCAAAGAAGATAAATCCAGTAGAGTAGATTCAGTTTCTTGTTTTGTGTTATGATGACATAGCATGATTTCATAAGTAATTAACTTTATAGAACTAAAGAGGACATTACCAAATGTAATGAGAGAGAAAGATGAATTACTGCATACAAGTAATCCTGTTATATGACTATGATAATAAATAGCATAACAATCAATTTCCCCATGATATTCTTGACATTTATCTCCTCAACATTAAGATAAAATTACAAATACTGGCATTTTGATGATATGTATGTGAATATAGAGATAATATAGGTCTGATTGAATTTTACAGAAATACTTCAAAGTCACTCTAAGTTGAAACCCATATCATAGCTATGAGAGGAAAAATCAAAACCACAAAGCTAGAACTTCTTCATAAATGGAATATTATTGAATGTTTCATTTCAAAGGCAATAAATCCTTATTTCCATTCACAGACATATAGATCAGTAAATTATGGTATATGTATAAAACAGATTCTTAAGCTTTAATTACAATTAGTGAATTTGTTACACAAATCAACAGATATTTGTATGAAACAAAATGAAGAAAGGGATAGAGTATGCATACTTACACCATCAACGAAGCAAGAAAACAAAAGTAAAAGTATGAATCTAAGTTTAACAAAAAATTTCATTTACCATTTACATATTTGAGATATTTCACATTTAAAATCACACACACACAGGCACAAACACACACACACACATACACACTGCTAAGATTAAGTTTGTTGGAGCAATAGTGATGTATCATAGAAACTGCAAGATAAACAGTCTGTGTTGTGTTACAACACCTAAGAGTTGGGCATTCAATTCTCTTAGGAAATTTTACCTAGGTCAACTCTAATATCAGACATGGCAGGAAGGCAAACATTCCTCAAAATGTGCATTATATCTACCTCTATATTTTCATAGTAAATGTGATAGCTTGAATGAGAATGGCTCCCATGGACTCACATTTGAATACTTGCTCCACAGTTGGTAGAACTGTTTTGTGAAAAGATTAGGAGATGTGGTCTTGTTTGAAGTTTTAAAAGACTCTTGTCACTAACAGTCTCTGCACATCTCTCTAGCTCGTCGAATACACCTTATGATTCTGGATCAGGATGTGACTGACCTTTTTGCTGTTCTTTCACTCTGGCATTGCCGACTCTAACCCTCTGAAACTATAAGCCAAGTTAAACAGATTCTGTTGTTAGTTTTTGTCTTGTTTTGTCTTGTTTTGTTTTTTGCAAGTTTTCTTAGTCATGGTGTTTTACCACATCAATAGAATCATAACAGCTATAGTGAATATTGGCTAAAACTACTAAGAAAAAGATGATCTGGTTTTAGATTTTAGAGTAGGAATTATAATAGCAGCAGATATTCCTTATCCACTGTGTGTGCATACCAAGACTCTCGGGAGAAATTAGAAGCTATAATAAAATATCCTGGATATACTATTTATATTTTTTCTATATATGTACAGATATAACTCTTAATTTATCAAGCATGAACAGTAAAATGTGGAAAGCTGGTAAGCACCTCTGCTTCTTTCTTCAATGACTTCATGATTTGTTCCACTTGTAAAACTTAGCAACTTCAACATAATTTTTCTTTAATTATTAATGAAGTTTTATCTTTTCATGTAAGTTTTTTATACTTTCTACTTGTCAATAATCCTTACTCTTAATTGTTAGAGTCATTTATCATTACTCTTATTTGTTAGAGTCATTTTACTAGTCAAATAAGAGTTACTAGAAACACACTTGATGTGAAACCAAACCAGATCATCTGATAACTGAGTGGCAAAGGGAGCTATAGGTGCAATGCTATATATACTGGATGTGCTGGGCAAAGAAGTGGTTCAGCTTTATGGTAGAGTAGAATGAGATTTTAAACACACTGTTCAAAGAAGCATGAATCTAAAATTACTATTTGTTTATATTCAGAATTTTTTTCTTAATTTCATGAAACCCATTATTAACCACAGGAAATAAAGCCACAGAAAGCAAACCCATGAAAGGATATTTTTGTTCATCAATACTAGCATGAAACTGATTGCATTTATAAACTGTTAACTTTATTCATATTGGTGTTTACTATTATTTATATTGTTACAATGTTTATATAAGATCTAAAGGACAGAGAAGACTGTCTCAACTATTGTAGCAGATAGGGGTTACATGTTTCATTTAATTATGAATTCATTCCCCAATATTAAGGAGAGTTGAACCATTCATAGAGTTAGCTAGTTCACTCATCCAACAATTATGCATTGGACTTTTGTATAATAACAGGGAGGTAGTATTTTACATGATAAAGTTAACAATTAAAGGATTTCGCATTTACATAGATGAAAATATTTTGTGTAACTATGCAGTTTGGCTATTTATTAACATGTATTAGTAGTTTATAAGAGACATCTTTGCAACTTTCATAAATCTTCAAACCAAGTATTTTATAAACTGTGGAAAAACTGAACATATGGTGCTGTTACCTTCTATCCCTTTAAGAAGAGAAACAGTCTTTTGGGTATATTCTCAAGAGTGGTATTGCTGGGTCTTCAGGTAAATCTATTTCCAATTTTCTGAGAAACCTCCAGATGGATTTCCAGAGTGGTTGAAACCAGTTTGCAATCTCACCAGCAATGGAGGAGTGTTCTTCTTTCTCCACCAAATCTTCACCAAGATGTGCTGTCTCCTGTGGTTTTGATTTTAGCCATTCTGATTGGTGTAAGGTGGAATCTCAGGGTCGATTTGATTTGCATTTCTCTGATCACTAAGGACTTCCCAAAAGATGTCAACCATACCACAGGGGCATGTGTTCCATTATGTTCATAACAGCTTTGTTTGAGATAGCCAGAAGCTAGAAACAACCCAGATGTCCTATGACAGAAAAATGGATACAGAATGTGGCTCATTTACACAATGGAACACTACTCAGCTATTAGGAACGAGGACATCATGAGATTTGCAGGTAAATGGATGTAACTAGAAAATATCATCCTAGGTGAGGTAACTCAGACCCAAAAGGGCATGCATGGAATGTACTCACTAATAAGTGGATACTAGCCAAAAATGAAAGTGCAGATTACACAAGACACACCCCACAAAACTAAAAACTGTCAACAAGCAGAAGGGCCCAAGTGAGGATGACTCAGTCCCACCTGGAAGGGTGAAGAAAGCAACCACAGGGGGGAGGGAGAGACTTGGAAGGGAAAGGGGATGGGGTGGGGGAGGGAGTACAGGGGATAGGGGAACCTGGTCTGGTATTGGGTGAGGGAAAAGGACTGAAGCCCTGAGGGCCAGCAGAAAGAATGGAAACAGGCAACTTCTGGAGGTGGGAGGTTGTGGGGACCCTCCATAATGTATCAGAGACCCGGTAGGTGAAAGACTTTCAGGACTCAAGGGGAGGGACCTTAGACAAAATGTCCTATAGTGGGGTGAGGGAACTTGTAAAGCCCAACTCCAGCAGAGTTAGGGTATCAAGTGAAGGATGGGGTTACCATCCCACAGTCAAAACTATGACCCACAATTGTTCCTGTCTGAAAGAACTGCAGGGATGGAAATAGAGAGGAGCCTGAGGAAAAGAAGGTCCAGCAACAGCCCCAAAGTGGGATCCAGCTCAAGGGGAGGTTCCAAGGCCTGATACTATTATTACTGAGGTTATGGAGCACTCACAAAAAGGGACCTAGCATGACAGCCCTCTGAAAAACTCAACAAGCACCTGAAAGAGTCACATGCATTTATTTGCACCTAACCAATGGACAGAAGATGCAGGCCCCTATGGTTGAATTAGGGGAAAGCTGGAAGAAGCTGAGGAGGAGGGCGACCCTGTAAGAGGACCAGCAGTCTCAATTAACCTGGACTCCTAGATTTCTTCGATACTGGACCACCATCCAGGCAGCATACACCAGCTGATATGAGGCCCCTAGCACATATATCGCAGAGGACTCTTGGTTCTGGATTTACTCTAAAAGGATGCACCTAACTATCAAGAGACTGGAGGCCCCAGGAAGTTTAGAGAACTGGTAGGGTTGGGGGTGGGGGATAGTGACATCCTTGTGGAGACTGGGGAGTGGGAAATAATTATTGGATGTGGAACATTTGAGAGTGTGAACTGGGAAGGGAATTAAATCTGGAGTTTAAAATATAAATAAATAAATAAATAAGAGAAACAGTCTACCTGTAAGACAGATGGTTAGTAATCTCCAAGTATAGTACTTGTAAGATATTTCTTATCTCTCCCATCCAACTACACACTTCTTAGGATAGGGGGAATGCCCCAGCCAATGCCAGAGTAGAGCATTCCGTGTGTGTGGTGGTTCTAATCGAGAAGCATTACTGAAGATCTTGCTGTGGTTTTGTCCAAGTCTTTCTGGCAGATTGTGTTGTCTTAGGATTGCACTGATGGACGCTGCTTCCTTTCATAGAGATCTGTGATATTTTATGACACAGATGCTTGCACAGTCCAGTTCCCAGTCTTCTCATCTGTTTTAAATGTTTCATAAATTTTAAAGCTTTTAGCATCATCTCAGTATTGGCCACTTATAAGTGATAGATGAGAACCAGTAACATACTCAGTCAATTCTCTTTATGATATGCAATCTGGGATCATCTCTTGTGTACTGATACCAAATTCTAAACAATCATCTCTAATTTACAAATTGCTATTTCACTGATCAACTTCTGTTGTGACTATAAGCTTGTACTTTATATGCAGCTATAATATGAGCATCAGTTGTTTTCATTTTCTTTGAATCATGTTTCAAATACCAATATGCCTTATATATTTGTCTAAACAGGTTATCTCTGGATCAAAAGAGCTTTAATACTGTATTTTGACATCATGCCCCAGTCACAGCTCTCCTTTCATGTTTCATAAACACCAGACTCATACTCAATTCATGGACATTAATTAATATGGATAAATTCTTTCATACTTTCTTCTTCCTCTTTTGTACTTTATTTTTACTTCAATCACAAAATTTCATCTATAGACTTTAATTTGAAGACTTGGTATTAAAATAACAGCCATAACTTCCTATTAACATGTCAGACCTTATTTTATATGTGCCTGCAATTACTTACTAATCTCCCTAAGGGCATTGAGTAACTAATGTTCTAGTAAGTTAGTAAGTTGCTTAATATCTGCCTTTTCAACTGAACATATATTCCCACTAGGGAAAAACCTATCTTTATTTTTGCCGATTCATCACCAATGTCTCTTTCTGAGCCCTTGAATAATTTGGTCAATGTTCTGAATATTCATGAATGCATAAAAAGAATCTTCATCATTTCTTAAGAAAATACAATTTCTCTTTCAATTTCTGACATCTTCTGTAAAGTTTTAGGGAAAAGGAAAATTCTCTATATTAAATATAGCACACAGACTGGATAATTTGAAGAAAGGATCATCAAAAGTTTTTATTTTAAAAGCTGTAGGTAAAGAATTGGTAAATAAATTTAGGATAGTTCAATATCAGGAAAGCCATTACAAATCCAAATCATAAAGAGATTAGGAATAATAATGGAGTGAATACACTTTGCAGTTTTTGGTGGTAGAGTAGTGTTGTTCCCAGATCGCTAAAACCCCAAAGAGATCACCAGGAATCACAACTCCAATACAAGAACATGAGACTCTTCATTCAAGCTCAGACTTGAACTTGGGCCACAAACCTTCCTGAAGCAACAGGATAGGAGAGCAGACCCAAGGTCTAGGGAGAGGAGAGTTTACAGAAGAAAAAACGACAAGCAGGGCTGTCTCCAAGTGTTGCTATTACATGAGAGAGTAAAGGAATGATGGCTTTAAGCTAATTGGTTTATAGCACCTGGTTAAACCATAAGGAAAGAACATACATCAAAAAGGAATATCTTGACCTGGGTATGACTTATGTTTTCTTAGCCCACTCTGTTGTTGTCAACTAGCTGCAGCTTCTGTGTCTATTTTGCACTGCCAGGGACATTTTGTGATTTTTCTCAGGCCTCAATGGTGGCCATGCCTCTCTAAGGTCACGTTAACTTAGAATGGAGTCTTAAAAACAAAATGGAGTTTATTCTGCTACTCTAATCCCTATAGTACTCATAAGCCATTGTGAGAAAGGAGGGAATGAAGCTAGTAAGAACCATTGCTTGCATTGCACTCCTCAACACACACACCATTCCATTCAAGCTCCCAAATGTCCCGACTTCTTATATGATCCAACTGGAAGGCAGAGGGCAAAAGAATTCTATGAATTCAAAGGTAATGCAATCATAATAATCTCCCATTTCACATCATGGAGTAAAAGAAGGTGAAAAGTTGACTGAAGAGACTAGATGTGCTTAGCACGAAATACAGTTAAAGATATTGTCTGCAATGCCTAATAGTGCATATGTTTCATTTCAAATTTAATGTATTAGCTTTTGTAACTTTGATAATATTTACCTAATTAGGCCATCACAAAAGTATGTAAATTGAAATTTACTTTTGATATTCCATGGTGGAAGCACAGTTTAGGTTTTATAAAATAAAGCATATCCTACATTTCTCTGCTTTTCACTTTGTAGAAAATATAACAGTAGAAGAGTAAAGTTGTAGCATTACATAAAACTTAGGATGCATAGTAACGTCCAATGAACTGCTTGTTTCCATACCTGTGGTGGGTCTAAAGTTACTTCAGTGGACAGATGAGGGAAATAGGTCACACAAACACACACAGCACAAACTATAACATGTGAGAGCAGTCTGGTATCGACAAGGGATATGCAAAACCTAGTTCATACCTCAGTGATACAAATAATTTGCAAATAAGTTTCTGTCCTTCTCTTGAATGATGCTTGTGATTGACTTGGGAGTTCAAGAGACCCAAATGGAGGTAGAGATATGTGAGTTAGAAAGCACACCCATTGGGGCAAATAGTGCCCAGGAGTCAGGTGTGAGGCTCTGCTATCCATGAGATCATCTCTCTCTCTCTCTCTCTTTCTCTCTCTCTCTCTCTCTCTCTCTCTCTCTCT
>NW_022196905.1:61842970-61847772 GCF_008632895.1 Mastomys coucha | reverse complement strand
TATATATTATATATAGCACAGCACTATGTTAACCTGGTTCAAAGTTTCTAGGGGATGTAGTAGCCACCTTACGCCTTAGTCTATCTCTCCCTGTGCCTTGGCCTCACCACCACTCAGCTGGTCTGCCCTTCTATGTGCATCCTTCTGGTGGTCCATCTGGAGGTCAGTCTGGCGAGCCATTATGGACTGTGGAAGAGGTCAGCAAGGTCAGCAATTATGCTTAATTACAAGGAAATAAGATTCCTCTGGGGCTGCTGTGAGCAGGTGAAGCAGATATGATCGGTCAAAGTGTTCCAAGAGCCCTGGAAGGCAGCCCCTCTGCAAATATAGGGTTGGCCTTTACTGTCACTGCTGTTAATATATATATATATGTATATATATATACATATATATATATCAGTCTTTTACTCATGTATATGTCTGTGTATACATGTGTATCTTTGTGCCTATACATATCCCATTGGTGTTTTCATGCCCAGTCCTAATCTTAGATGGTGCTCACAGTATAAATCACCACTGTACACTATGCTCCCTCTTTCTAATGCCTAGAATGAGTCACTATCTCATCCATATTCACCTGTTTTGATATGACATAGCAACTCACAAAGAATCCTCTTCTAAGTACATAAGCAAATTTCTTCTGAGATTTTTCAAATGCCTTTTATAATTTTTAATATATTTGGTTTAATAAATTATTTTACTATGTAAAATTATAGGCTCATGATTATTAAAAATTTGTTTAAAATTCATGTCTTGTTGTAATTAAGGGAATTTCCCTACCCTATGACAGGCTCAATTCCTACCATGCATATGTGTGTATTCACCAAATGATACCAATTTAATGGAATATTTATCTGCTATCTCAACTAAATTATATTCCTGGGAGCAAAGTTGAGTGCTTTATTGTTGACTCTGTATTCTTAACACTTAACTAATGCTAGATGTATAGATGTGTTACATATTCAGTCAATGTTATATGCTTCTAACTTTTTTCTCTGACGTCTGCACATTTTCATGTCCACACAGCTAACTGACCTCAAAATTAAAGTGTGCCTGAGTACTAACACTTCCTTGGGTCTTATTCAAATGTGTATCTCAATCACACATTTCTGGTGTCTGATGTATTTATTGGATATATGTTTCAGGAATGGCACAATGAATTTTAATGTTTTTGTGAATTGACTTGTCGGAAAGCCAGGTCATTGATCATGTTTATAATTCTTGTAATGAATGACTCTAACTCATGCATAAAGGAAGTTACAGTTGCTGTCACAGAATATGATCAATCATTTAAGAATTAATTTCAGTTAAGAGCTCACAGATAAATTAGATCTCTTTTGCCATTTGAGTATCTGCTTTGGCTCATCACTTTTATGACTTCCCTTATTTTTTTTTTTTGTGAGGCTTGTAAGTTTGCTGCCTACAAATTTGACTCAGTAAAACAGACCATTTGAGACACACTCAATTGTTCACATCTTAGGGGAAAAAAAATCATTAAACTACTCACCAATTGAACGTAATTTAGCACCCTACAAGCTTGCTAGGCAAGACGTTTACTCAGCCTAATGCACGGTGCTCCCATTTCTAGTAACAGAAACCAGCTGCTTTTCACAGTCAATAACAATTTACAGATAAAAATCAATCTGTCTTACTGAACTAGATTGCAGACTGGATTGTAGAATACCTTAGGAGTATTTATGCTGTAAGTTGATTTTCCCTCAAAAGCAAAATATTTTAAAAGAATGTCAATTTGTTAAAAACTTAAAATTGTTTTCCTTTTCCATAATTTTTAACTAGAACTGCTATGCTGGAATTTTACATCCATGTCTCCTCCTTAATCTGCATGAAAAAATACAATGTGTCTTTAAATATTACAGCCACCCAACCTCTCAATTCCCCTGCCTCAGACTCCTGGTGCTGGTCAAACTGGATGTCCGGATATAGAACAATGCAAAGAGATCCATATTTATCATCCTGCACAAAATTCAGTCCAAGTAGATCATAAACCTCAACTTCAAACTTCTGATTCTAGTAGAAGTAAAAGTGGGGAATAGCTTTGCTCTCATTGGCACAGGAGACAACTCCTGACCAAAATACCTGCAGTTCAGACATTAAAATCAACAATTAATATATGAGATCTCATAAGACTGAAAACCTCTAAGGAAAGGGACACCATCACTTGGACCGAATAACAGCCTATAGAGTAGGAAAAGATTTTCACCAACTTTGTATACAATACAGGAGTGATATCCAAAAATCAAAGGAATTCAATAAACTAGATACCAAAACCCCAAATAATCCACTTTAAAATGAGGTATATGTCTCTAAAGAGATTTCTCAATAGAGGAATCTAAATGGCTGAGACACATATAAACAAATGGCCAATATCCTTAGCCATCAGGAAAAGGCAAATCAAAAGTACTTTGAGATTGCATCTTAAACCTGTCAGAATGGCTAATGTCAATAACACAAAACAAGGATATTCAGCAAGGGAAACACTCCTCCATTGCTGAAGAGGGTCGAAACTTGTATAGGCATTATAGAAAACAAACGAAGGTTTCTCAGAAAATTAGGAATTGATCTACCTCAAAATCCTGCTATACCACTCTTAGTCATATACACAAAAGGCACGCCATTTTACCACAAGCATGCTTAACTAAATCCACTGCAACTTTATTCATAATAGGCAGAAATTGGAAAGTTAGATGTCCTTCACCCTACAACTGGATAAAGAGAGTATGTAGGGAGTACATTTACATTAAGGAGTATTATTACTCATCTTAAAAATATGTTTGTTTCGTATTTAGTAGAGCTAAATCTTACTCTGTGGTACAAGCCCAAAATAAGAACAATTTTTAGACATTGGATTTCATTGTAATAAGGCTGTACTTCAATGACCCTCACTGCACCAAAGGATTTTACCTCCATTGTACCTAAGCTGAGAGTTGACAGTTCTGCTGTGCCAAGGAATGAATTTTAGGCATGATTTTTTGGATACAGACTTCCTGCTATGGTCAAAGCTATTTGACTTGAATGAGTGACTTTATTCTCAGCCCACAGAGAACAGGTTACATTCATTTAAGAAATGGTATAGGTATTAAGATGGTCTATCCATAAAGTCATTCACCAACTGTTTCAATGAACAATGGTTCTGCTTGGAGGGTGGCACAGACATTAGGTGAGGGTAAGAATCTGGCTCATTGGCTGTGATAATTTGGAAAAGCATTTGTCTCAGAGAAAGAGTAACTTATAAAGTCCTCGTCTTCAAACTTGATACAAGAGTTACAAATGTCAAGCAAAGCATTCAGTCTCACTCTTTGTTGTGTTCACTTAAGAAAATAGTTGTAGTGATGTATTATTTTGAAATATACAATTAATATAGTTGGAGTTACTTAAAATTTATATTGAGAAAAATGTATATATTTTCAGTATTGCTATAGACAAGCATCTACATAAGACTGTTAAATTCATGCTTTATATCAAGCAACTTTTATGATACTCATTTTTATTGTTATATTTTACAAATTTTAAAGAATATGACAAAGATATTGTAGATATTGAAAGGGGTTCTCTGAGAGAAGTTGGTTTACAAAAGGGGAATGGGAATGTGATTTAATTTTATTTACTTAAAATATATATTTAAATGTTATCAAATTCAGAAAAAATTAAATCATGTAACTTTTCTCATAATGCAATAAAACTTAAAAAAATGACATGAAATTTGTAGGTAAATGGATGTAACTAGAAAATATCCTGAGTGAAGTATCCCAGATCCCAAAAGACAAGTATGGAATGCATTTACTTTATTATTAGCTGTTTATGTAAAATATGAAAAAGCTACCATCAATACAACCAGAAAAATTAGGTAAAAAAGGAGTGGGGATAGGGACACAGATTTCCTCTGAAGGTAAAATAGGTTTTGCTTGTAAACTGGTGGAGGGTATATGTTGATGGAGCAGGAGGAAGGAGGAATCAGAGACAGAATTGAAAGTATGTAGGGAGAGATGCCTGTAATATGGAAGGCTTTGGGGTTAGTATGGAAACCTAGTGCAGTGGAAAGTTCCTAGTGGTAAGCCGAGTGAAGATTTCAAGAAATGGAGCATATGGAACATGAATTTGTAATGTCTTGCAGGACAAGGCTTCCAGTGGTGGGACTGGTTTCTATGTTGTTGGCCAAGGGGGTCCCATGGAGATCTTTTATATATATATATATATTCATGTTCATTTAAGAAAATGCTAGTAGTGATGTATTATTTTTAAGTATACAGCTAATATGTTTGGGGTTATTTAAAATTTATATTGAGAGAAATGTATTTTCACTATTGCTGTAGATGAGCATCTACATAAGACTGCTAAATTGATTGTTGTTTTTTTTTCATAAGATAAAGGAGTTTTATTTTATTTTTTTCCATATATTTTTTTTAATTTTTATTAGATATTTTCTTTATTTACATGTAAATTTCTCCCTTCCCAGTTTCCCCTCTAAAAAACAAAGCAACAAACAAAAACAACAAAAACAAACCCCAGCTGCCTCCCCACTCACCATGCCTGCCACCCCACCCTCTCCTGCTTATTGGCCCTGGCATTCCCCCACACTGGGGCACAGAATGTTCACAGGGCCGAGGTCCTTTCCTCCCATTGATGATCGAATTTGCAATCTTCCACTATACACGTGCTGCCAGAACAATCAGTCCCACCATGTGCATATCTTGGTTGGTGGTTGAGACTCTGGGATCTCTGGGGACCCTGTACTCAGTTCAATGGATGGCTGTGAGCCTCTACATCTGTATTAGTCAGGTACT
>NW_022196905.1:61826309-61841760 GCF_008632895.1 Mastomys coucha | reverse complement strand
TAATAGATATCTATAGAACATTTTATCCTAAAACAAAAGGATATACCTTCTTCTCAGCACCTCATGGTGCTTTCTCCAAAATTGACCATATAATTGGTCACAAATCAGGCCTCAACACATACAAGGAGATTGAAATAATTCCTTGTATCCTATCATATCACCATGGACTAGGGCTGCTCCTCAATAGCAACATAAACAATAGAATGCCCACATACATGTGGAAGCTTAACAACACTCTACTCAATGATAATTTGGTCAAGGAAGGAATAAAGAAATTAAAGACTTTCTAGAGTTTAATGAAAATGAACCCATGAATATCTTTAAACAATTCATGTTGATGACAGGACAGAGGGTTGCTCTGTGTAAATAGACAGTAAAGCCTCATCACCTCGAAGAATCCATACAGCTCATTGTACATGGAGAGGTCAATCTGGTGCCTTGCTGGAACCTGGCAACCTATGATCTAGTTCTTTGATGTGGGAATGAAATCTGCAGGCTATTCTAAGAATAACTGGACACTAAACTAGCCACAAAACCCTCCACCTACAATCTGTCCTGTCTACAAGATGTACTGGGGTAAGGGTAGCACAGAACTTAAGCGTAGCCAACCAGGGTCTGATTTTTGATTCCTAAGCTACAAGAGGGAGTAGATGTTCTACAGTACTTGGATGGTAAGGAACAGGAGAATCAATAGCCCAGACCCCTAAGGTAGAACCAAAATACATAATTCCTAATGATATTCTGGTATACTCATAGAATGGTGTCCCGTCCATCCCTGTTGTCAGACAAGCTTCCACTAGCAGCAGATAACAATGCAGAAACACAAAGGCAAAAATTATGCAGAGTGGAAGTCTAGATGAAGGCATGCATTAGCCTCCACCCCAGTTCTATGCCTAGGAAATCCAACTGAAGACATGGAGAAGTTGTAGGAGTCAGAGGGGATGGACAATACCCAGAGTACATTGCCCACATAAGCAACTAAGCAGCAAGCATGGGACCTTCAGGGAATTGCACCATGTCATCTGTATATATGTTATGGCTATTAGCTTTATGGTTTTGTGGGACTCCTGTGGGAGTGGTTATGTCTTTGATCACTTTACCTGCCCTTGGGACTCTCTTCCTCTTGTTGGCTTGCCTTATCTAGTCTTGGTATGAGGATTTCTACCTTATTTTTCATGTGTGTGTGTGTGTGTGTGTGTGTGTGTGTGTGTGTGTGCATGCTGTTTGGTTATCTCTTAGAGGCCTATCTTTTCTGAAGTGAGACAGAGGGGAAGTGTAACTGAGGATGATGGGAAGTCGTTGAAAGCTGGGAGTAGAGGGAGGAAAAAATATGTTCAGAATATATTGAACTATAGAAAAATCAATTTTCAGTTAATAAACATATTCCAGTACCAAAAATAAAAAAAAGGGGAAAATTAAAAGTACTCCCAAATTAAAAATCAGAACCATCTAAATAAAAGTACAGAAAACTAAATCTAAAAATAAACCTTTAAAAACTGATAATCTAAAAACACAAAACTAAGGCAAAACCAGTATCTAAAATTGTAAACAGCCTAAGTTTCAACAACAGCAATGGAGTGTAAATTACACAGTCAACACTGGTGGTAGTAAGCACAATATAATTTTTTAATAAAACACAGCTCCAAGCTGTTCTCCTTAGCCTCTCCTAGGTCTTCACAGTCCCACGATTTTATCCTTTTAGTTTGTATATACTTTTTTCAATAGTGTTGAGTCCTATTAGTACTGAATGTAGGTACATGAATGTAGGGTCAAAAACTAAGGCATACCTAACAATGTGCCACATTCCTGAGCAAAACGGGCATTCCATCCTACAGCTACATAGCTCTTTAGCTGTTCATCTGGCCTCCTGAGCCCTTGCCCCATTACATGTTGCCTAAGCGAATCTTGTTCTGGGAACCACAACTGCTCTAAGTTCCTAAGTGAAAATTCTTGCCATGTGCAAATGACAGTTTCTCTCAGCTGTCCTCCCCGCCTCTGGCTCTTACAATCTTTCCGCCTCCTCTTCCGCGATGTTCCCTGAGCCTTTGGGGAGAGAAATTGGGATATAGATACCCGATTTCTGACTGAGCACTACATAGACACTTATTGTCTTATACTTTGTCACTAAATTAACTAAAAAACACTGGAAAAAAGAACCTTTCTGGATGAGGACAATTTCTCCAACATCAAAGATTCTGCCAGCTTCAATCTGCCCCTAAAGGAAAGGAACCTAAAAATACAGACCTTACTAGATTTATACTAATCAGTGATCTGCTGCCTTAATTTATGGTCTTCTAGGTTATCCTGTTTGTTTCATGATATATATTCTGTTGTTCTTTACCAGTACTATTCTTTTAAAGAGCCTCATCTCCACTTCTGTTTTGAGTTTTCTAACTTGACTGATCTAAAAACTTGGGGTAGCTCAGGCAAATTCTGCTTAACCCTGGAGACTGTGCTATGCAGTTTCTAACACCTGTTCAGAGCTTGTACTTAATCCCATTCTCCCATTACTGTCAGAGTGCTTATGACAGTTTCTGCAGGAATCACTGGAGACTCTTCTGTAAACTCCCTATTAGAGCAGCTTTTTAAAATTTCCTGGAGGAGGTCTTTTAGCCTGCCACATTATGCATTGTGGTGTTGGTAATAGTCCCAGCAACAAGTCTAGTCCATGGTAGAGGAAGTCGATTGGGGCTTGATCAGTGGATTCTGAGAACTATACAAGAAGCTGATGAAGTAAGGTATTATTTCTGTTCCTTTTGTTTCCATAACTAGTTACTGTTTCCAACATGGCTTTTAGGTGGTCATCTTATCCACAAGTTGATGCATTTCTTTTGTATTTTTCTATAGATGCAATACTGAAAAGGAAAAAAAAGAAAGCATAAAAATCTTAAGTACTTGATTTCTTTTAGCTTTGATAGTTCTAAGCATATCTTATAAAATATATGTCTTTACAAAATCAGTTGAACAGAATCTGAATATGATAGTGTTAAAAAACATGTGTTTTTGATGAGTTTACTGTATCAGAAAGTGAGTGCTTAAAACTGAATGAAATTTCAAAGGTATGCAATGGCTGACCTGTTTTAAAAGTGTACAGTCTCAGCCTAATATTTTACAAAGATTCTTAATGAACTCTTTCTTACCTTCCTTCTTATTCTTTGTGTTGGTGGCAATGTATGGCATTTCTGATCACAGAGATTCTATAAGACCATAGCTGCTGGCAAGGAAATTAAGCAGAGAACACATTACAAGCCTGAAACTCAGCAACAGATTATTAAAGATAGGACCCAAGTTGGTTACAAAGCTGTGAATTCTTAAGAGGTGCTTAAGAGTGAGTCTGTTAGGTTTTTTTTTTGTTGTTTTTTTGTTTTTTATCCAATGAGATCGAACAAATGTCCTTGTGTGTTGGGTCCTCTTGATGCTCAGGAGTCAAATGAACATGGCCAGAGTGTCACTTGAGTTAGGTTGTTGAAATAGTACTTCCTGATGAAGCTTCCAAATAAGACCTGGAGAACTACATACCACACATTAAAGAATGAGTTCATAAGTCCTGGTTAAAAAATAAAAGATATTGGTAACTTTGGAAAATATAAGAACCAAATTATCTTTAGTAAGTTTTAAGATGAGGCATATCTGATAATTGGAAAATTATAACTATTTGAATGAACTTTTAAAAAGCACTTGAACTTATGAGCTACATATAGTCATTCTAATATAAAGGGAATCACCAAAATATAGGTTTATATTAGAAGATATATATCTTTATTCTAGGTGTTTGTAGCAAGGCAAATTGAGTCTAGGGCTTGCAACTGATAATCTCTACCTCAAAATTACATATTCATGCACAATATGTTTACTTATAGAGGTAAAGTAAAATGGACAAAATAGTACACTTCAGACATACATTTAAAGATTCGGCCAAACCTCAGTAGCCTGGGTAAGTTTGAAATATAGCAGAGATTTTAGTCATCAGTTCCCACTGGACTCAGAAAGTTAAGTTACTATAAATCCTTATTCTCAAACATAAATGCTGAGTACTAGCATGGTTAGAAATCAATTTTCTCCTTTACTCTATGTCATAGTGGCTTATTATACCATTAGTCATACAAGAGAACTTAATATCTTATTTCAAAATTATTCTTGACTAAAATGAGACTCAGACACAGGCACTGTTGGCCAGCTGTGCTGTGTTGGAGTCAGGTGGAGCCTCGAAGGTTCCAGGAGGTTTCTGTATTGCTCACCAACAAATATAACATGAAGAGGAGACAGCGGGCCACAGCTCCGTGCCTTGCTTCTCTGAGAAAACTCCCAGTTCAATACAATTTTTTTGAGACTCAGTCACAAGCACTGTTGGCCAGCTGTGCTGTGTTGGAGTCAAGTGGAGCCTCGAAGGTTCCAGGAGGTTGCTGTATTGCTCACCAACAAATATAACATGAAGAGGAGACAGCGGGCCATAGCTCCATGTCTTGCTTCCCTGAGAGAACTCCCAGTCTCAATACAAATTTTGAAGACCGTAGGACAGGGATGCAATGCAAGGTAAAGTTGGCCCAACACTACCTGACAGGGTCTGGAGTCTCTGCGAAGGTGCTGATTAAGAAGCAGCATAGCACCACCCAGTTAGAACTGAACATCATAATAATATTGAGTAATAACTCCCCAATTATCTTATCAATCCAAGTCATTGAGTGGATTCAGAATCTACCTTATCATGAAGCAACTTGAGGAAGAAGAGTTACTGCTTCTCATCTAAGGGCAGTGATCCAGGGAATAAGATCAGACCTATTTCCCCAACAACTCTCAGGCAAGCCACAAACATAGTTCACCTAGACTTAAAGCCAGGTAAAAGCATCATAGATTTATAGAATTAAAATCATAAACTTTGGTCTCAGATTAAAATTCACCATTAGGTAAAAGCTTGTCAGCCACTGTGGGTATTACCAATTTGGTGTTCAGGACTTTTTGTAAGCATGCACGACAGGAATCTCAAATATGGGTACATGAACTTTGGGTGTCTTCCCATACTTTATGGTTATGGAGATCTTTATGGTTCATAGCAGCCATCTTTAGACAACTTTAGGAGCAAGCTCACTGAGGGGCATAAGAATCCTAAATGCCTTAGAGAAGACATCCGCAACATGCTCAGCTGCTTATTAACTGTGAACCCTAAGCTTAGGCCAATATTGAATAAAATCACGAGGTATTCATATACTGCAAGGCCATATGAAGTTACCCATTCATTGGGTGAGGGAGTCCCCGCCAGAACCTGTGAACTGGCATTGGCTTTGATGAGCCTGATATCCAAGACTCTTTACCAAACAGGAAATGTAATTTAACAAAAGCGTCTTACAACTTATCTGAATGCCAGCTACAGAGGGGTATAGCTGTAGGACCTAACTAATAGACCCGTCCTTCTGGGAGTGACATTTTTGTCCAAGAACAAAGATTCTCCTAGCTTCAATCTGCCCATAAAGAGGAAGAGGGATGAACCTATCATTACAGACCTTACGACATTTAGGCCAGATGGTGCATCTACCAAAGGGCTTCTCTACCTGCCATTCCTCTGTGCTTCTCGCAGAAAACCACACCCACTCTAAACTCCTCTCACAGGCTTTTGCCCACTCCCTGTATCCTCTCAAGGAGAAGCAGTGGGAAGAGGGGTCCAGACGACATTGTGTCTGAAGTGAAGCCCTCCTCACCGGTCATACAGTGTGCCTGAAGCCTCTTCCCAGGCTGAGTTCAGTGGCTGGGGGAAAAAGTGGCCTAATTAAGAACTCTCTTTTTTGACTCTATTGTTGTCTACCATCTCGGAAGTAACTTCGTCAATTTCAAAATAAACTTTCGTCTCCATTGAAGATCCGGTAGCCTTCTCTCTTCCTGCAAGAAAGAATGGAGGCGAGCCCGTCTTTAGAACTTCACTACCTTCACTTAAAAATACCAAATGTTGCAAAAGAGGAGGCCAGCAGTCAGGACAAAAGGCCGGGAAGCAGTTACTCCGTCGTTCATCTGTGCTGGCGGCACCAGACCCGGACCAGTTTCTGCACAGCAGCCCAACGTATAAAATAACTGCCCTTTTGCGTCATCTCAACAAAAGAACAGTGGGGGAGGAGCAGGGACACAGATGACACTGCTTAAGAATACCCTCCCACATCGGACATGCAGGAGAAGGCCTGCAACCTTTATGCTGAGCAAGCACAAAGGTTAGAAAGGATGGCCTTAGAGAATTAGGAACTGTAGTTTGAACTTTCTCTGCCTTCCCCAAAAATAACCTCCGCAGTTTCAAAACAATAGGCGCACCCCACCCTGTCTACAGCAGAAGTGGAGGGAGAACACAGAATTAAAAGTTTCTAGCATCAAGTCTAAGAATATTTTCTTTTGATAGAAATCATATTACAGAAAAACCCACCAAAAGCAAGTACAAAACTAAAAAACAAATATACAACAAAAGAAACATGCTATCTTAATCGAGACTAAAACCTTTCAGTACTTCCCTCTTGCTGCAGCTGAGTCTTCTAAAATGACTATATCCAGTATTCATCAATGAATAATATGCATTCTGTATGCTTGGTTACACGAGTGACTATTTGGTATTAATATACAAAAATGAAAATAAAATAACAACATGCCATGTAACTGTACTTACTTCAGTTTTTGTTTTTTCTTCTCATACTTTCAATCAGTATTGAAATGTATAGACAAGTACCACAAGGGCTTCAAAAAGTTACTGAATTGTTTCTATATACCCAGCCATAGTTTAGAAAAAAAGATCCAAGATCTTTTCTAAGATATCAAAATTGCTTTTCAGTTCTCATGAAACCAGAGCCAAACGAACATTCCCTCCTCTGACTTTCAGGACATAAGTAGTGATCATTCTCTCATAAAACAATGATATAAAACTTACTTCCATTTGAAGGCTATGCAAACAAATCAATTATATAACATGTTTTATAGGCTACCTCTTCTGTATAGATCATGATCTAGCTCCTGGCTGCATAGCAGAATTATGGCTTATCTTCTTTGCATGAAATTGTGAGTTTAATGCATCTTGTTTATGCATCGTGAATTCTGGATACTGTCTTCCCACTAAGTTTTATTTCAAAATATTTTCACACAATACTCTAGCCACAGCAAACCTACTCTCAACTGGCAACAGAATGACAGATTACAAGTTAGAATACTAATTGTAATTTTCTTTTCCAGGAAACGAAATTAGGCACAGAAGACACCAAAGTCAATTGTAGGCTCTGAACTAAAAGCTGAAATACACAGTAGCATTTGTAGAAAGAAACTAATGATACATATCTATGATGATTAGGTCTCTAGGGGTAAAATCCACCCTTGAAAGAATGCCTGAGTATCACTGTAAACTTCCAATTTGTAGTCCTCATGAAATATTGACAAAGCTTTGCAAAAACTGTAGTAATATGTAGTCACACCATTAATAATTAAGAAATGGCAAATGTGCTAGATGTCAGAGCCATCTTACAAATCTTATTATCTTAGCTATTATAAGAGTATGTATGTGTATATTTCACATATATAGACCTTCATAATGTACAGCTGCAAAACAAGAATTAAGGGTTCCTTTATGATTTCTCTGGCAATATTTTCAGTCTAGGTATTGATATCAAGAAGGGTGAAAGGTCTCATTTTTCAAACTTCTGTTCTCCATAAAACAAAGTGATTTTCTCTGCATGCAACATTTTAAATGTCACCTGAGGCAACTTTTTGGAGTGACCCATAGCATGTAGTGAGCCATGAGACAACTGCCAGATGGTTTATGGGTTTATTCATTACTAGACAAAATCACAGTTCGTTAACAAAAAGGCAAAAGTACAATCAAGCAGGATTGAAAGCAAAAGATGCGCTTTGTTAATGGACTTGGAAATCAGGAAATTTTTAATTTACTTTAGTAATTAACTTCTCTATACACAATTTTAGACACAAAAGCCCAGTAGTTAATCAAGATGTTAAATGACAGTGCAAATATATCTTCTGATTAGGTCTTTAAAGTGGCATACTAGAATATTGCAATATATGTGGATATTCAGCCAACCATCAGTCTTCCACATGGATGAACATGTGTCATTGCCCTTAGAGATACTATTGATCAGCATAAAACTGCAAAAATACATGGATGGACATTTTCTTTCTTCCTTCTTTTCTTCCTTTCCTCCTTGTTTCCTTCCTCCCTCCCTTCTTTGTTTCCTTCCTCCCTTCCGTCTTTCCTTTTATTTCTTTTTCTCATCTCAACAGTCTGCTGTGTCTTAAATTCCCATAACATTAGGAATTCAGGGTCTTCTGCAAATATTAATATAATGTGCCAAAACAGGCATTTGCATATCAGAGCAAGGGCTTCTTTCAATGTACTCACTTAAAGGAGTCATCACTTATTACAGCCATTTGACTTAGAAAGTTGGCTAAGTAGCTTGAGCAGATAAGTACAATATGCTTATTCAAAAAGCTCTCCTATTATCATTAACTTATAAGCATAAGTATATGTCCTAATAAAAGACTCTTCTGAGACTATTCTCAAGTATTTCATAGAAGATTATTATGAGAAAATATATCCTAATTTCATTCCGTAAACATGACAGAGAGAACTGCTTAATATTTATTAGGATAAGAGCAATAAGCAAAACAATAGTTATTTGAAAGAATCCTGTTGAATACTTCAGTTATGACAAAATTAAAGTAATAAGACTTTAGTGAGTCAATGATGCACACTAGTTGGAGAAAGTAGAAAGAATCAGAAAATCAATACTATTAGATAAAGGGCCTGAAGATAAATCAATTAACATGTACTTCTGGGTTTTGGTTGGACGGTTGCTTGGTTTGTTGTTGGTGTTTGTTTTTTGCCTTAATAGTGCTACAGCGCTAACACAAGCTAAAGTTTAAAGACATGTTTTATTGTTAAAAAAGTGTTGAAACAATTACACGTGAATAGTGCAAAGGTAAGGGAGAGCATTTGCTGCTAGTACCAGACAGCAAAGCTGACCAGAGAAAAGGAAAGACTTGGCTAAGGAAAATGGCAGAAGCAGTTTGTGCAGGTCCCTGCTAGCTCCACTGAAGGACACATATAGAACAAGGTTGTTGTTTTAGAAGCCAGGACATGGAATTTCAACAAACTAAATTGTAGTAGGTGAAATTTGCAGGCAAATAGATGGATCTAAAAAAATATCATCCTGAGTTGAGGTAACTCAGTAATAAAGGACCACACATGGTATGTACTCACTGATAAGTGAATATTAGGTAAAGAGTGTGAAATACACATGATACAACTCACAGACCACATGAAGCTCAAGAGGAAGGAAGACCAAAGAGTCTTCTTTGGTCTACTTAGAAGGGGGAACAAAATAATCAAGGGAACTAGAGGGTGGGAGGGATTTGGGAAGAAAAGAAGAGGGGGAGAGGAAAATAAGAGATGAATTAGGAATGGGAGGAGATGGAGGAGATGTACAGAGGGTCAGGAAATTGAACAGAGGTATGTAGCAATGGGGGATGGGGAATTGGGGGTAACAAAAAGAAAGCCCCAGATGCCAGGAAAGTAAGAGCCTTCCAGGACCCCACAGGCATAACATTAGCTGAAATACTCCACAAAGGGGAGGGGGAACCTGTGGAGACCATATCCAGAAGTTAGGCATGCCCAACCCCCAGTTGAAAGATGGAGCCACCCACCCATCTTCAAAATTTTAACCAGGAATTGCTCCTGTCTAAAAGAAATACAGGGAAAGAGACTGAAGGAAAGACCATCCAGAGACTGCCCTGCTTGGTGATCCATCCCACATGCAGACACCAAACCCAGATACTATTGTGGATGCTAGAAGTGATTCAGTTATCTCCTGAGAGATCCTGACCAATACAGATGCACACAGGGATCCCAATGGAGGAGTTAGGGGAAGGACTGTAGGTACTAAAAGGGACTTATCTGGTATCAATGGGAAGGGAGGCCATTGGTCCTGTGAAGGCTTGATGCCCCAGTGTAGAGGAATGCTAGAGTGGTGAGGCAGGAGTGGGTAGGTGGATGGGGGAGCACCCTCACAGAAGCAGGTTAATGGAGGATGGGATATGGGGGTTGCAGAGGGGAAACCAGGAAAGGGGATAACATTTGAAATGTAACTAAATAAAATATCCAATTTAAAAAAAAATTTAAAAAGAGATTTTTAAAAGTCTTCCACCTTTTCCAAGAACAAAAACCATGAGAGTGCCCCCCTTAAAAATGAGCTCATGGGATGCTGTGGGGAGTAGAGTGGGTTTGATGTGTGAAGGCGTTAGGTGGGTGGGTTGGTGGGTAAGAGCCACAGAGGCAAAGGGGAAGGGGGAGGGGGTGAAGGATTTGGGGAGGGAGAACCAAGAAGGGGGCAACATTTGGAATGTAAATAAATAAAATAATTTAATAAAAATGGAGCTCATGCCTCCTTTGTTTTATTCCTCATAGACATGAATCTATGAACTCAAAAGCCACAGTCTGAGAATAGCTTTAGAAAAATTAATAACATTAAATTAAGCGGACCATAGAGGAGTCTAATTTACAGTTATAATCTACTGATCAGTCATGATATATCATATGCAGTGATCTAAACTATTGATGTAGAGGCCAGACCTCAGTTCACCCTTAATTTATCAAAGACCAACCTGAAATGCTATCATTATAAAGTAAGATATGTCATCTACGGGTGTTGTATTACTTTTCTTGAAATGTTTATTGACCCTAGATGGGGTACTGAAAGGCCAAACATACTCCATTTTGGGGATCTGCTTCCATCTTAAAAGAAAAAAAATACTTTAAAAAGCTTGAAAACTTGACTTACAACTAAACCCAAGCTGCATCCAAGTACCAGGAAGGATCCCACAGCTTTCCCTTGGCCAGAGTTACTCCCTAGCTACTTCCTAGCAACAGTTAATCAAAGATTAGTCTGATTGTTTCAGGTGTACTTTCAGACCACTTGTGATTGTTTATTGTCTTGCTTCAAATCACCCACCTGTGGGTCCACAATAGACTTTCAATTAGATTCTTGCCAGTCTAGACACCACCTCACTTCCTATAAAACCTTGTCTGATGAGAGTTCGGGCTAGTTCACCAAACCAACCTGTGGATCAGTGGTGAGTAGGCCCAAACTCAAGTCTGTAATAGACCCTAATGTGATTATATCGGAGCTGGCTCCTTGGTGGTCTTTTAGGATTTACAGCACTTCCTGCCACAACAGCACCAACAAGCCAAAGAAACAATTATGTCATGTCTAATTTGATGAATGGATGCAGTTATCAGAACTACCATATAGGGACATGGATGAAGATCTATGTTTAGGAACTGGTGACAAACAGACAACTGTATCTCTAGAATACTTACAACGGCATGATTGACAGCTCATGGAACTCTATCCCTGGATTCTGCCCGGCATGCAGGCAGCTCCACCACAAAGTCTCCTCTCCTTCAGTGGTTCTGTTGCTAATTCTATCAACTTTTAAAGAGGCCCCATTAGTTTTTGTAAATTCACAAGTTTCTTGGGTTTTATGACCTATCTCCTCTCTCCAGGAAAGAATGTTTGATATGGAGGAAAGCACTATTCCATTGGTGGTGACAAAGAATTCATTGACTGGATTTGTGTAGTGATTTGTGGGATTAACTCAATGCAATGCTAGGCTGAAATAGTTTCTTTTTTAGAGGATTGAAGTCAGTCTAGAAAAAGTAGTCCTCATACTAGTAGACAAATGCACTTCCAAACAATAAAATTGAAATCACTAGCCCTCTATACATATAGCAGGACAGAATTAAGTATGACCACAATTATAGAAAAGCTTGGGTTCCTGAACTGAATATCCACCATGGAAGAATATAGGCTGGGTGCTCTAGAATGGTCCTACTTGGTCTCCAATATTCTGGATTTTTTCTCCAACAAAGCATATCACTTTGTGGCCTGCCATGTTGTGTTCTTCATGGAACATTCTGTCTTGAGATTCTTATGTGTCTAAAGAGAGACTTCCATTTCAACCTTCTAAACAAAACCTTACCTCATCACTGGTTTTGCATCTGTGGGAATTTGTATCTCCTTTCATTTTGACAGATATCATAATCCATTAAATATATTTACTTATATGTCTATCTTAATAAAGATAATCAAGTGAGCTTTGGTCAGTTATGTTTTCATTACAAATAAAATATTTAGTCCAGACATCTTGGTCCATAAAACTTTCCTGAGATGACTGATCACTCTTCTACTAAGAAAGATAAATAGTTTGTGAGCATAGATAGCATATTCCCAAATCTACTGCCTTTGATACACCACAATTTTAGAGAGACAGATTTTAAATGACTGCTGCAAATCACTAAAATTGTTCAGTAAACATAAACACTCATTTTTTTCTGAGTTGAAAACATTTCAAAAATTTCAGAGTTATCTATGTATAACAGATGTTTCAATTTGGTTTAAAAGTTCAGTGTGTTGGGCATAATTGGTAGTAAACAGCTAGGTAATGTGACTGCATTATAAAAACATACAACACATGAATAAAACATATGTGTACAACTACATAAAAAATCAGTTACTTATTCCACTTGGAATAGCACAGACCATTGAAAATGTTCTGATGGTACCATTTGTCTGCTAACATGCTTCTTGTTGAATCTTTGTGACTTCAGAACTTTTTTATAACAATCAAATTTTTGAATTAATAGATTTCTTCAACAGTTTCCTGGTAAACAAGTGATTTAAGAAACCTAGAGCCAAAGAACTCAAAAATAGATGCAGAAAGTTGAGACTCCATAGCCAATTAGTTGGGTCTCCATATCCCTGCCTTTATTGTAACAAGTGATGATGAGAAATATTGATTATAACTTTTATATTCATTTTAGGTATTATGTAGCTCATAGAAAAAGAAAAACTTGGTTAGTAAGATAATGGGGTTTTGACATATAAGTTGATAAAATAAGTTTGATTATAAATGAAATGAATTATAGGGCAAATATAAAATATGAGAAAATGACAAAAATCAATAGCTCCCTGCTTGTAGTTATTTAATATTTTTTCTGTGTTCTGTAGTAAATTTTTGAGACTTCAAATAGCAAGATGAGGTACTGAGTTTTACAAATGAAGAGTTAAGTTTCAGACAAGGCATGTCGCACCTTGTGATGACCACAACTTAAAAGCTATAGACTTCCTTTTCAAATCTGCTTCAATCTAGACTTCATTTACTTTGCAAAATAATGAACTACAAATTTATTTGGGATTTATAATTTATTACATAATAAAATTCACTTTGTCTTTCTCCAAAGTTTAAGTTTAAAAGTCTGCTGGGTTGAACTCTCTGTATTGTGCAGTAAAGCACTCATGGAGAGATAGTAAGAAATAAATGAAAATACTTCAATAAGAAAAGAAATGGATAAAGATGATGTTCAAACAAACCATAGAAGACAGTTGAATAGATACTACACTTCTGTAGACACTACACTCATTATTTCCTATATGTAAATATATATACACATAGCACGCTAGCACAACATGAACATGCATTCTTGCCTACATACACAGAGAATACACTGAACTTGCTAAGAAAACCTAAATATTTACTTGGGTATTCTCTGTCCTTGTCTAGCTTTCTTAAATATCACTCTGCTCAGTAACATCCCAAATTTCAAATATATCCTGCTTAATATGTTTGCATGCTAAATTAAATTACTGGGACCATCAGCTTATTAAAACAAGGAAATATGTTTAATTATTCCAAGAACAAGTCATGTGGTATTTATAGCATAATTTGAATGTGAAATCTTAAATTAATTAATATGTCTGTCAAAATTCATCTCCAAAATTTGAGATTTTATTCTTCTGTTCATACGCATCCAGATACAGATAATGTCAAAGGAGAATCTTGAAGGAATGCACATTTTAAAATTTTGTGATAACTAATGTAAAGGAATTAAATCAAAGTCAGTGGAACTGACTCCTTTATAATGATCCTAGTTTCAATTAATCATCACTGGTATTCAGATCATGATTTTCATAATTAGAAATGGCTACTGCTGGGTCATAATAAGAAAATAAAAATCTTTATTCAGATAAAATGTAACCTTGCTCAGCTATAATGACATGAAGAATAAAGCTTTCTCTACAACGCATATTCGTATCACATACACGGTAATGTAAAATTAAGTTTCGATATTCAACAGCTAAACTCTGCCTGGCACTTATTTCATTCCCCTCCAGTTCTTCCTCCTTCTGGGACTTTGACCTCTGGGTCTTGGAAATATGCAGTATATATTGAGATCTTTGATCTCATTAACATATTTTGCAATTCATTTTTCTGTTCCCATCTAGTTAAAATAGATTAGTACTTGTATATATTAAGTTACACAACCCAGGTCAATGCACTAATATATTTCAAGTCATAGCAGACATTTAATTTTGATTTCATTTAGTTATTTAAAAATTGGAACAAGGTGACCTTGAGAAGTTCTTCTATTTCTTGCACCTTAGGCACAATTAATCTGTAAGTAAAAATTACCAGTATTTTTCACTATTAATAACTTTCTCAGTGCAGCTCCAGAGTGTTTTTTTCTCGACCATAAGACACTCATTAATTAGGCTAAATATATTAGTGTATGGTAATAAATCCAAGACTTGGGAAAGGCATGGCAGGATGATTGTCACAAGATCAAGGCTAACTTGGTCTATATACACAGCATGGCTGGTCTACAGAGTGAGACCTTGCCTCAAATAAAAACAAAAATTCCATTAATTTTCTAAATTTCAGACTTTTATTTTTAATTATTTTATTTCTAGTATACAGAGAATTGATTGTCTTTATGGCATTAACCTCATGTTTTAAAAATGATTAGTATAGCTTAAATGTGAAAATCAAGGAATTTCATTGTTACACTCATTTAAATGTGTATAATATAATTTGATCACAAATACCTCTATTACTTCTGAGTGTGTAGATAGTTGATTTCAAGTAAAATAAACTTCCTACTCCTTCTTCACTCTGTGTCGCCCTCATCATTCTCAATTTCATTCCAAAAAAGTAACCTGGGAAAGTATTTTTATAAATTAGAGAATATAATAATTGCTTGGTTCACAAAGATATAAAAATCATAAAACAAGTAAAAGTGAAAATGCCTGCAAATACCAATGCCTGACAGATATTCATTTAATCTCTGGTTACATCAAATTTTCCAGTTATAGAAATTTTAGATGTATTTTAACTTCAAAAAGCTAAATTGGGTGGGATGATGATAATTAAATTATATATTTATGATATGTATGCTTACTTTATGCCTAGCATGTAAATTTATTTTTGTGAATTTCTTACCATTGAAATTTGTGTAAAACTTGAATTGCCAAACAAATATTCAAGAAATAAATATTTAGTAATTGACTCAGCCTGGATTTGAGAAGGTCAGAAAAGAAGAAAAACTGTATTTATAGAATTCTTGTACTTAAATGTGTGTGTGTGTGTG
>NW_022196905.1:61823648-61826299 GCF_008632895.1 Mastomys coucha | reverse complement strand
GAGGGGAGGGGAGGGGAGGGAAGAAGTGGGGAGAGGAGGGGAGAGTAGAGACTAGTATTTTATTTTTATACTTTAATCTTTATTTTATTCTTATATTCACTTGCACATTCGGCCTTACTCATTGTAGAAGAACTCAAATCTAACCAGCATAGCCTCACTGAAAGCTATAGCTCTTTATGAGACTGCAATCATTGTGTTCCCACTGATACAATAAAGCCCACATGTTTGCTAATTGACATGTATGTTAAAATTTTTCATAGGTATGTATAGTTAGGAAAGTTACATCACGATATAAACAAAGTTGAGTCTCGGTGGTTTCATTAAGTTCACAACACATTCTGGACTATGTCCTTCATGGATGCAGGTGGACTACTGAAGGCTTATTTCTGAGCTTAGCATTGGCCATGGCAGAGTGGTCAGTCCTTAGAGTGTACAAGAGCTGAGTTGTTCCCTTGGGATTCTCTGAACCACATAATGTCAGTCAACATACAGGTCAATTTTTACTCAAAGAAACTTATACAAAGTAAGGATTCAATATCATACTGTTTCAGTACTTCTGTTCATATTTTGACCCTTCTGACCCGGCTTGTTTTTAAATATGTATTCATTTTTATTTTGTATATGTCTGAGTTTTACTTACACACACAATGCCTCATGCGCATTAATGCAGAAGTTCATAGAGGCTACAAAAAGACAATGTATCCCTTGAAGCTGGAGTTACACACATTTGTAAGCTCCTATGTAGATGCTGGGAACTAAACTGGGGTCTTCTTCAAGAACAGCTCATCTTAACAATCGAGCTATACTACCAAGACCATTATTCTGATTTTTAAAAAGGAAAAGGAAAACTCAGGAGCTGAAGAATCCTTAGTTAGAAGGGCACCTGTGACACCCAGCTTTCTTTTCATTGAGCCTTATCTCATACTGTATGTTGACCCATGAACTTGTCTATTTTGTACTTTAAGGACTCACCTACAAAAATAATGTGACTGATGTTTACTTATGTCTTTAGGCACCAGAGCAAACTTGGAAAAATCCCTGTAAATGCAATTTTTTTTAACTTTTCTACTAAGTAAAAGAAATTCTAGAAGTACACTGTTTTAATAAAAGCAAACTATTTAATTGGCTGGAAAGTTAAGTCATCATGGTTAGAACTTCAAGGTAACCCTGCCTTGTAGGTAAGAACATGGTAACTGGCAAACTTTGCCACATTTTCTTAGTATGTGCATAATTAACAATGGAATAACATCTCCATTAGGTCTTTATCTTCAACAGATAATAGCAACTAACTTGCAAGGGAGAAGAAAAGCCAGGTTAGCAAAGAATAAAATAACTATGAGCAGTTGATCTAGTGAGTACTTACTGGTTGTTTATTCATATAAGACTTATTTATATTTTCTATCATTTCCACAGTTTCTAAAATTAATTGTGTATTTGTAAAATAGTTGAACCATATGTACTACGCACATTTAACTCAAAAATAGATATTTTTAAGATTTAAAATTTATTAAAATTATTTATGTAAGCAAGATAGTTTAAAATAAGAAAACAAACATAAAATTGTCCAGGTTTTTATTACTTATCAGAAGATACAAATTATGTGTTTTATAATTTGTGCATTACATATTCATCAATAAAAACTCTTAGGTAATTTTGCAGAAGGAGGTGTTGTGTGTCTGTATTTGTTGGAATTGCTACATGTACGTGTGTGTGTGTGTGTGTGTGTGCCCATGAGTGACCTGTTGTATGGAGGCACAAAGTAGCTATTGGTGCTTTTACTTAATTACTTTTTGCATTTGTTTTTCATTGTTACTGAACCTAAAACATATGTATTGACTAGGCTGGAAGGCCAATAAACTGCAGGCATTCACTTGTCTTCTCCCCACTACAGTGCTGGTGTTCCAATGCTAAGCCACTCCTGACCTGTCTGTGTGAGTCTAGAAACCATAATCAGATCCCTGTACATCCACTGAAGGCAGTTCAGTGACTTCTCGTTTTCCCCAGCCCGTGGAAGTCATGTTAAAAAGAGTTAATCAGATAAGACGCCTGCGCAGTATGATAGGGATGGCGTATTTTCTTGCACCGAGGGTTGCAGCGTCGCTGGCCGCTGAGGAGGGCGAAGATTTCTGTGTGAAATAGGGGGAGGGCTCCAAGGAAGCCTCGGGAAGAGCCGAGATCTGAACAATAAAGTGAGAAGTAGATGTGGGTACTGCTAGTCTCATACCGGCGGGTTCAAGTCTGAGATCATCATGGAACCATGGCTCTAGTTACCTGGATTTGCTATCGAGTCTGACAACTTCTATCCATGAGATTCACATGATGCAAGAGAACTGAGTCCCTGTTTCTAGATCTTGTGAAGTGGACTACACTAACCATCACAGGTCAGCTTTGAAATTTATTAAACATGGAGAAAAGTAAAGAGAAAGCTGAAAGAATTCTTCTAGGGCCTTATAGGTACTTACTTCAATTACCAGGGAGGTGAGAACCAAACTTTCACAGGCATTTAATCACTGGGTGAAAGTTCCAGAAGACAAGCTACAGATTATCATTGAAGTGACTGAAATGTTGCCTAATGCATCAAGGTTACTCATTGATGATATTGAAGACAGTTCAAAGCTCCGGCGTGGTTTTCCAGTGGCTCACAGCATCTA
>NW_022196905.1:61818066-61821609 GCF_008632895.1 Mastomys coucha | reverse complement strand
TTTTTCTGCCCCAAACTGGCTAGTATCTGTGTATAATGTTTCTTTGAAGGAAGAAAATAATAGAAAAGATGCTTGTGGAGTACAGGAGTAATGCCAGCATTCCATAGGTAGAGTCAGGGGGATCAGAAGTTTAAGGTTATACATATATATATATATATATACATATATATGTACATATATATGTATATATATATACATTCTGAACTACAGGGGGCATTGTGTCAAAAAAGAAAAAGAAAAAACTGAAAAAAAAAAGAGTTAATCAAATAATTATTTCACATACAATTTGATTAAAGCTTCCAATTGCACCTATACCTTTAAAATAATTTATGGAGACATATCTAACTTTAGTGTACATTGTCTCTTAAATATCATTTCCTTAAAACTATCTTTTATAAAAGAAATAATAGAAATATTTGGTTTGGAATATTTCATTAACTACAAAAAGTATGGCATTTTGGTTTTCTTAGTATATTAATGTTACACCACTCTAAGCATAGAATGTCTTAGTCAAACACACTGGTCAACACTTTTTAATTAAATTAAATAAAATTTAACTGTCAAATAAAATATAAATAACTTAGGAAATTTTCAATTTTCTCCTTACAGGAGACAAATTATAAAAGAATCTCATTTGTAGTTTTTGGAGTGGAAATTGTGAAAGGAATTGTCAAAGATTTGTCAAATTGTTAAAGAAAAATGCATGACTTTTGTTAAAAACTGTGAGTGTGAATACTCAATGAATATTGGAAATAGTGTGTTATTTTGCCTTGCAGAATTTTGGCAATAAAATACGTGGCTTTCCAGAAGCTTCAAAAATGTGACTAGTTACCATATTGTTACCTAATTTGCAATGTTTAATCCCTATTGCTGTTTTCTATTATTGAGTTAACTAACCTATTAAATAGCATTTCTCTTCTGTCTGCTGTGGGACTTTCATCTCCCACAGGACATGAGCTGCTCCTTACAATGAATTGAAATTCTCCTGCTTTGGGGAAAGGGAGAAGGATGCCTGGTTGGGTTGACAATGTAAAAGCAGGCCCCATAGATGACCTGAGAGCAAGGACAGGAAGGGATGACTCCAGAAGGAAGCTGTTTCCTCAGAGTTTAACCCTAGAGCCAAACATAGTGCCAGCCTTTGAGCATTATCATCTGATTTTAAATGGAAGGCAGTAAAGAAAACAGTTGCATTATTTATGCTGATTTTTAAATCACTAATTCTAATAATTTACTCTTGGAAAACATTAAAATCAGAAACTATTTCAAATGCCTTACAGTTGGAAGTCTGACACAGGGAGAGTGTCCTTAATAAAAACTGATAATTTAGTCATTGCAACCAAACCAAGTCCAAATAACAATAAAACAAAACTTTACAAAACCATATCAATATTTTAGTATTCTCATGTTTTCTCTAAAACATATATAAAATTGGTATGCAACATTGCAATCTTAAAATAAATTTATAGTACCATTGCATCTGAAATATAAATAACTTTAATAAGGGGAGAAGTTTTTACTTAGATAAGACTTATGTGCTTTGGGGTGATTTCGGTGGATTCTATTTTTAACCTCAGGTCACAGAGAAAAGTATGGAAAATCTTGGTTGGGGTCAGAGTGGCATGACCTGCTTTTATTTCCCAGTACAATTTCCCAAGGCCAGCCATATCCATGCAGGCTAATTAGGCACCTATATAGAGATTTTTTTTTCTAGATTCTGAAATTCTAATTTTTACAAATGTGTTCAAATGTGTGTTGTCTGTAAGGTAATTCAGAGTCACTGGATGGCAGAAATACTTATATTATTATATGATTCCATTAACATGGCAGAAAACAAACTTCCTCATAAGTTGTTGAAGAATAACTAGATGCCAGCTACCAGTGAGTGCTTCATTAATGACTGGACTCAAGAAAAATGTGCTTGGAGTAGTTCAGCCTATGAGGGCAATGGTAAGAGGCAGACTTTGAGGGAGGAAGCCACAGACAAATTTTCACAAAGATCAGCTCATAAATAAAGGATTCTGTTGGCCCTCTCAGAAATAACAAATATTACATTAGTTATTAGAGATATATGGAACACAAGATCAATACCTCAAAAATTGAATTAAAAATTAATTTTAAAGCATTTAGAAAACATTAATCATTATGCTTCATAAGACAATGGAAAATTACTCAAGTGTTTTACAGTTTAAGTATCATGCATTTTAATTTGTTGTTTGCATTTAAACATCAATAGGAGATATTTGTTTCCACAGTATTACTGGAACTATTCAGTATCATATATTAGCCTTGAAAACTTTCTAAGTTACAGAAACTTATGAGAATACCTTAATTTCATTATATTCATTTTTAGTGGATAATGGCTGGAATGGTCCCTACAACATAATGGGTCCTCAATAAATTTTATTTCCCTTGTCTATACTTCTTTCTGACAAAATAAATGGAAGATTATTGTATGGATCACACTTTCCCCTAAGTGTTCAAATGTTAAGACTCAGTCACCAATCTTTGTAGGAGGCAAAATAATAGTTAATAGGTGGGACTTAATTTGTTCCTGTCCAAAGGAAATACAGGGATGAAAAATGGAACAGAGACTGAAGGAAAGGCTATCCAGAGACTGCTCCCACATAGGAATGCATCCCATCTGAATACACCATACCCCTCACACTATTGCTGACGCAAAGAAATGCTTGCTGACAGGAGCCTGATATGGTTGCTCTCTGAAAGGTTCTGCCAGCATCTAAACAATACAGATGCAGATACTCAGAGCCAGCCATTAGACTAAGCCCAGGGACCCAAATGGAAGAGCTAGGGGAAGGACTGAAGGGGCTGAAGGAGACTACAACCCCTTACAAAGAACAATATCAACTAACTTGACCACCCAGAGCTCCCAGGGACTAACCCACCAACCAAAGATTGTACATGGAAGGAGCCAGGACTCCAGATACATATGTAGCAGAGGATATAGCCTTGTCTGAAATCAATAGGGGAGGTGAGGAAGGCTTGATGCCCCAGTGTAGGGGGATGCTAGAGGGGTGAGGTGGGAGTAGGTGAGTGGGTAGAGGAGTACCTCATCTCTATGGGGTGTTCCCAAAGAGGAGGAGGGAGAAAGGGGATGGGGGTTTGTGGAGGGGTCACCTAGAAGGGGGATATCATTTGAAATGTAAATGAATAAAATGATTAATAAAATAAACAAAAACACAAAAAGAAAGTAGTTAGGTTACAATGGGCATGCTCTTGAAAAGGGCTCTCTGAATTGTGGCTGCACTGGAGTAACTACGTTTCAGTTACATGCTTCCAAAGGTGAAGACAGCAGACTAATGAACTGGAAACCAATTATTAGTCAAAATAAATCTTTCCTCTTGAGGTGATGTTCTTCAGACATTGTGTCACAGATAGAGAACACTGACAAACTTAAACAGGATATGTAGATTTTGAGAAAAAATACTTTCTTCTCTTAACATTATTTTATTTAGAATATTATTTTTTTTTTATTTTAGATATTTTCTTTATTTACATGCGAATTTCTCCTTTCCCAGTTTCCCC
>NW_022196905.1:61797397-61810651 GCF_008632895.1 Mastomys coucha | reverse complement strand
TTTGTTTGTTTGTTTGTTTTTCGAGACAGGGTTTCTCTGTGTAGCTCTGGCTGTCCTGGGACTCACTCCTAGAATATTATTTTTTAAAAGACATATGAAAGACAGAGTTGAAGAACCTCCTGCATCTTATAAGAAGATGCCGAGAAGACAAGACTACAAGCTGAATGACTTTTGGCAAAGTAGTTGGGTGTAAGGGCTGTGTTAGAGTTGTCTTCTTGTTGATGTGATAAAGCTTTCTACTGAAAGGCGTTCTAGAGGAGGAGTGAGTTGATTTGGCTCCCACTTGCATGTCACAGTCTATGGACACAGTCTTCAAGTCAGAAACCTTGGAGGAACACTATTATCTGGCTTACTAACTCTCATGCCTTGATTTCTTTCTTTCTTTTTTTCTTTCTTTCTTTCTCTCTTTCTTTCTTTTGTTCCTCTTTCTTTTTACTTTATAGTTTGCCTGAAATATTACTTTTCTTAAAGATTTATTTATTTTTATTATATGTAAGTACACGGTAGCTGTCTTCAGACACTCCAGAAGAGGGTGTCAGATCTTGTTATGGATGGCTGTGAGCAATCATGTGGTTACTGGGATTTGAACTCAGGACCTTCAGAAGAGCAGTCAGTGCTCTTAACTGCTGTGCCATCTCTCCAGCCCTAAAATCTTACTTTTTATGGAAAATAATTTACACTCATTGTACTGGCTGGTTTTGTATGTCAACTTGACACAGGCTAGAGTTATCACAGAGAAGGGAGCTTCAATTGGGGAAATGCCTTCATGAGATCCAGCTGTGGGGCATTTTCTCAATTAGTGATCAAGGGAATAGGGCACCTTGTGGATGTTGCCATCCCTGGGCTGGAAGTCTTGGGTTCTATAAGAGAGCAGGCTGAGCAAGCCAGGAAAAGCAAGCCAGTAAGAAACATCCCTCCATGGCCTCTGCATCAGCTCCTGATTCCTGACCTGCTTGAGTTCCAGTCCTGACTTCCTTTGGTGATAACAGCAATGTGGAAGTAAGCCAAATAAACCCTTTTCTCCCCAACTTGCTTCATGGTCATGATGTTTGTGCAGGAATAGAAACCCCAACTAAGACACTCATATAAAATAGTCTGATCATGGTTCCTGGGACCTCATTTCTTCCCAGATCCTACCTACTTTCCCCACTCACTCAAGTCCATGTTGTTTATTTCTCTTTGTGGCTACTTGTGTTATGTTAATCTGGGTTCCCAAAATTGTTTGCATGAGAATCCACATATCCTCCTGTAAGAGACTGAGGGACTCTTCTCCCAGTTGGCCCTGATTGGTAAATAAAGTTGCTGGTAGCTAGTGGCTGGGCAGGGCAGACAGAGGCAGGACTTTGAGGATTCCTAGGGCAAGGGACCAAGGGAGAGGGAGAGCTGCCATGCCAGATGCAGAAAAGGAGAGACACCACACCTGAGAAGGTGAGGAAAGAGAGCATAGCCAAGGGAGAAAGGCCCCAAGAGGGATGCCTAAGATGTAATATAGAATTTAGTAAGTAATATCTCAGGAATACCAAAAGGGGGTTGTATTACTCAGGGTTCTCTAGAGTCATGGCCTTTTGAAGACACAGCTACAACGCCAGTTAGCCACTACAGGGGTGGATTAGCCACGGGAAATTTAGGAAGTGGTCCAGCCATTGAGCTGGTTTGTACATGTCAAAATATAAAAGATATGTGTGTTTGTGTGTGTGTATGCTTGTGTATGTGTGTGTGTGCATGTATGTGTATGTGTGTAGGTGTGTGTATATGTGTATGTGTATGTGTATGTGTATGTGTGTGTGTGTGTGTGTGTGTGTGTGTGTGTGTGTGTGTGTGTGTATTTCATTTGGGAACCCAGAAAATAGGGGCAGATAGCAAGGAACACTGCTGTCACTGGAATAAATTTGAGTATTTAATCGGATACTACTACACTCTTTCTTTTTAGAAAAAAAAAAGCAACCAGCAAATAATCAAACTAGAATTTTTAAAAAGCTAACAAAGAAAATCACAAGAAACAAGAAACACATGTGTGTGTGCCTGTGCATATATACACACAGAGGCACACACATATACAAGTGTACATATATGCATACACAAACAGAAAAACAAAACCTATAAAAACACAATATTGGAAAAGACAATATACAAGCAAATGGCCACGAAGACAAAAAAGAAATTGTCTTTGTAGAATTTTTGGGTCACTTATATATGTTATATCGTCTGCAAATGGCAATACTTTGACTTCTTTTTCAATTTGTATTGCTTGCTCCCCTTTATTTGCCTTATTACCCTACATCATTCAGAAGAGCTGAGATCAAGAACAGACCACTCCTCCATTTCTGGTGGGATTGCAAACTGATACAACCACTCTGGGAATCAATATAGCATTTTCTCAGAAAATTGGAAAGAGTTCTACGTGAAGACCCAACTATACTGCTCCTGGGCATATACCTAAAAGATGCTCCACCATACCACAAGGACACATGCTCCACTATGTTCATAGCAGCTTTATTTCTAATAGCCAGAAACTAGAAGCAACCAGATGCCCCTCAACTGAAGAATGGATACAGAAAATGTACATTTACACAATGGAATACTATTCAGCTGTTATAAACAGGACATCATGAATTTTGCAAGCAAATAGAAAGAACTTGAGAATATCATCCTGAGTGAGGTAATCTAGTCCTAAAAGGACATGCATGGTATGTACTCATTGATAAGTGAATATTATAATCAAAAAGTTCAGAATATCCATGACACATACCTCACAGACTCAAAGAAGTTCAGCAAGAAGGAAAGCCCAAGTGAGGATGCTTGAATATCACTTAGAACTTAGAAAGGATAACAAAATTAGTCCTGATTGGCAGAGAGAGGGAGGGCATAGGTGGGAGAGAGGAGGGCAATGGTAATAGGAAGGCAGGATCAGGCCATAGGAGTTGCAGGAGAGAGTCCCAGAGGGCCTGGAGAATGAATGGAGATATGGAACTACTGGGGGTGGAAGGATTCTCTAGAAAGTCATAGAAATCTAGGATGAAAGAGTCTTCTAGGAGTCAATGCAGGTGACTTAACCTAAATCCTCAACAGTGTGGATATAGAACCTGAAGAGACCACTTCCAGTGGCCAGACAAGCCGCTCCCCCAGTGGAGGGATGGGGACACCACAACCACAAACCTTTTAACCCAAAATTGGTCATGTCTAAAAGAAATGAAAGGTCAAAGATGGAGCTGAGACTGAAGGAATGGTGATCAATGACAAGCCCATTTTGAGGCATATCCCATTGGCAGGTACCAAGCTCTGAAACTATTAATGATATTTGTTGTGTTTACAGACAGGAATCTAGCATAGCAACTCTCTGAGGGGCTCTATCTAGCAGTTGATTGAGACAGATGCAGATATCCACAGACAAACATTGGAGAAACATCTGGGAACCCTATGAAAAAGTTAGGGGAAAGACTGGAGGCCCTCAAGGAGATGGCAACCCCACAGGAAGAACAACAGTATCAACTAACATGTGCCCCTGGGAGCTCCCAGAGAATAAGCCACCAATCAAAGAGCACTTGGCATATATGTAGCAGAGGGTTGTCATGTAGGCCTTCAGTGGGAGAGGATGTACTTAATTCTGCAGAAATTTGATGCACCATGGTGTAGGGGAAACCAGGGGGTGGTGCCCTCTCAGAGGTGAAGCAAAGGAGGTTGGGGGAGGAACTGGGTGAGGGCAATCCCAGAAGGGAGCAGCATTTGAAATATAAATAAATGAATAATAAAATAAAAATAAAAGAGAGCAAGGAGGGGTTTATAAGAGGGTTTGGAGGAAACAAAGGGAAGGGAGAAATGATTTAATTATATTATAATTTCAAAAGTAAAAATATTAAATTGTATAATTATGAATAAAGCAAGTGTTTTTCAGTGAAAAAACAAACAAACCCTGTAGTAGTGGCTAATAATGCTCTCAGCACTCATAAGTTATTAAATGGTCATCCCCGTGCCAGGTATGAGATACTGGCATATAGCTGTTCAGTCAGACAATCCCCAAGTCTTTCCTATCCTCTGTTCAAATAATATAGACTCTTGCCAAGTGAGCTTAGTTGCCTACCAGAACACTAATTCAGGCCTTATTGCCAAAGACATCATATACTTCAGGTGCATGGTAAGAGAAATTAAACTAGAAGAACTGTGGAAGCTTATTCCATGCTAGATAGATTTCAGACTCACAGTTTTCTCCCCCAATGATAGAAAGACTACTGGGAGAGAGATTTCTACACGAGTTTACCTAGCTCTTTTCCTTGTGTGCTATCTATTGATCTTCCAGTAACCTCCATTTGTACCTAGTGGCATAACTCCCATGGTTGTATACTTTCCGTTCACTTATATCAATTGCACTTATTTAGTTTTGTTGGTGGCTGTTCATTTTATAATGGCTATCTTTATAGTTGTGAACTAACATCACAATTTGATTATAATTATTGCATTGCCATCCAATACTCACCATTCAATTTTATATCTGCCTTGAAAAAATGCCATTCAGATCTATTTCCTGTTTTAATCAATTATTTGGTTTTGTTTTTTATGACTGTATGAGCTTGTGTAATATTTTAGATATCCTAGAATCACGTACTCCACCTTGTCACTGTGGTATACTATCTTAATTCACATGGAGACTAAAAGAATGGCTGAAACAATAATCTTAGAAAACATTAATGAGTGTTATTTTCCACTCAGTTCTCTTATTAATGAGGATATGCTTAAAGTTTTGAACTCATCTCTAGACTTACAATTTATTAAAGCATAGGAAGGGAAGACCAACTAATCTAATGAACTAATATAATTTACATATTTGTAGTAACAGTAACAAGATTCATATGAAAATTAGCCTGAGTAATGCAAAACTGTACAAAGGAACTCCTTTAACCAGAATGCTAAAGAGGAAAGTGACTGTAGGTGGGAATTTAGTGCTCCCTTCCTTCACAACATTCTATACTTTTCATGAATCTGAAACTTTAATTCCAACGCCACCAGTGTACTCAATTGATTTTTCAAGATTAATGTAAAAGAAGACATGTCTATCACTTAGATTCATAAACTAATATTGAACAATCTACTACAATACGTTTATTCCTGCTGATTAATGTTTTCATTTGATTACTAAATTCTATTTAAATTCAATCTGTGATTACTGATACCTCAAAGGACATCTTGGGAAATATGAGACAATGTTCTATTGATAGTTCTAATAATATTATCTTTATAAAATGATTTCTAGTGATATTTATCAATTTTTCCCAGGGAGATCATTGAATTTCATTAGATTTTAGATCAAATGGGAGATTCTTGATTAAAATTTCATGCTTCAATGCTCTCGCATTGTTTCTATTCTGCCATAGCCTTTGTGAAAGCTAGGGAATTTAATGGCACTCAGTAGCCATCTACTATCCCACTTCCCATTTATTATTCATGTGATTGACACAATTCTTGAATTAGGAAAAGTTAACATTACCAGAGAAACCTGGGTGTATGTCTACAGGGAGAATGGAAGGCTAGTGTTTTAACTAAATCTAATATAGATGACTAAAATTTAAATTCTCAAGAATATACCAATACTTTACTTGCTAAAGCATTTTCCTTACCCAATAACTATCCATTCTCTTTGGTCTTGAATTGTAGTAAGTGTTCTAATAGTCATGGAAAACATAACATCGTAGAGAATCCTCCAATGTGTAGTACTGAACACACAGCTCTGAGATGTCTCATTTTGAACCTAACTTGCTTCAAACTTTCAAAGATAAACAAAGTCATGCATTTGTTTATTTCAGACAATTACCAGTATTTTACTATAAAGCAGAAAGAAGATGGAAAACCATTAGAGACTGAGTCAGTTCATAAAACATGACATCTCTCATGGGTGTTCATGAGAATGATGTGTCAGTGTCAGTGACATATAAAGCAATATCTAATTCATTCATTGATCTTTCCTTTTATATTATAGTAATCTGTTCATGTCAGAGAATCAGCCTTGTTGCACCTGTTCTTTCTATTGTTTCAGCTCCTCTTTACTCATGGTGTTTCTGTGCATCTTTCTGTTTGCTGAAAGGACAGATCAGTTCATCTACACTGAAGACATTTAGGCAATGCCACAAATATGACTCATATTAAATGGGTGACACACTGGCAAAGAAATACTTCAATATATAAATTAACAGATGGAACACAAAGTTTGGAATACAGGAAGAACAACTCACAAACCACAAGGAACTCAAGAAGAAGGAAAACCAAAGGTGGACATTTCATTCCTTCTTAAAAGGGGGAACCAAGTACCCATGGAAGGAGTGGCAGAGATTAACTATGGAGCAGAGACTGAAGGAAAGACAAGCCAGCCTAAATATAGTTAGTTATCTTCTGAGAGGCTCTGACAGTACCTGACTAATACAGATGTAGAGGCTCACAACCATCCATTGAACTGAGTACAGGGTCCCCAGTGAAGGAGTTAGAGAAAGGACCAATGGAGCTGAGGGGTTTGCAGCCCCTTAGGACGAACAATAATATGAACTAACTAGTACCCTCAGAGCTCCCAGAGTCTCAACCACCAACCAAGGTCTACACATGGTGGGACTGATTGTTCTGGCAGCGCATGTATAGTGGAGGATTGCAAATTTGATCATCAATGGGAGGAGAGGACCTCTGCCCTGTGAAGGTTTTGTGCCCCAGTGTGGGGGAATGCCAGGGCCAATAAGCAGGAGAGGGTGGGGTGGCAGGCATGGGGAGTGGGGAGGCAGCTGGGGTTTGTTTTTGTTGTTTTTATTTGTTTCTTTGTTTTTTAGAGGGGAAACTGGAAAGGGAGAAATTTACATGTAAATAAAGAAAATATATATAAAAAAAAGAGAGAGAAATTTTAATAAGAAGTGTAAGGTCGCACCGGGCGGTGGTGGCGCACACCTTTAATCCCAGCGCTTGGGAGGCAGAGGCAGGCAGATTTCTGAGTTCGAGGCCAGCCTGGTCTACAGAATGAGTTCCAGGACAGCCAGGGCTACACAGAGAAACCTTGTCTCGAAAAACCAAAAAAAAAGTATAAGGTCAGAAATACTGTGAAACAGGAAACGGCACATAAACAGAATACTTTATCTTAGAAGAAAGAAACATTACCAGGAATCTCAGTAATTACACAAAGTAAAAGTGTCAGATAGCATTCCTCACTAACAAAATAAGCAGACAGATTAAAATAAAAGCCTGAAAATACAAGCCGATCATAGGATGTGGAAAAAAAAAATGGTACTTCTCTTGAACTAGTAGGATAAACAAAACAAAACAAAACAAGACAAGACAAGACAAGACAAAATAAGACTAAACAAAACTAAACAAGAGAGTGAAAACATGCAATAGACTCTTCTTTAATAAAGTCAAATACTGTGCATATGAGTGCCATGACCTTCAACATCCTTTCTGTGTATAAATACCAGAAGATATGTTGTCCCATTTATGAAGGAGATTGTTTGAGATAATCTATCAGCACAATAATTTAGCACTTGAGATTTATTCATATAAGTAGTTATTAATATGCAAGTTCCTAGTTAAATAGGTGAATCTATTACAATGATTCCTAAGCACAAGAAGACCTATATGTCAGTTATGGGAGAAGACTGATGAAATAATTTCTCTTATTATTTTTATAAGAAATATTTTCATACTATATAATATTAACTCCTTTTCAGGGGTACAAATATCCTTGATAATTTTAACATTAAATATGTAGATACAAAGGAATGAAAATTTTGCAAATGTGTGCTCCATGTCACTCCTATGTAGTTTAACTTTTTGTTAAATCTAATAATTATTTAATAGGTAGCTAATGCATTGTGCTGGTTAAATTGCTGTACCAGTGGTCAATTTTAGAAACAGAAGAATCCATTCACTTTATGACCATTACTAAAGCTACATACAAATACGGCAATCATTGATCTTAAAGATAAAATATGTAAGTGGCTTTTCTAAAATGCATTTATGTTACGCACTGGGCCAAAAATCCCTAGTCAGGTATTCCATGAACCATGGATGTGCAATCATCAAGAAGCTGTATATAGCAATGAAATTTATGTATACACAGCGACCAATTTCACACTTGCACAGCTCTGTTGTAAAGAGGCATTTATCTACATTTGTTCAACATTTCATCCTTCTGTATTACTAATCAGTGGAAACTATTCGGCATATAGAAAAGAGCTGGTGGTGTAGGGTACCCCAAGTTAACTCTAGTATATCATAAGATGGGAAGGATATATTAATGGTATCTTCTCACTAGATTAATATTTTCTCCTTACTGTCTACTACTTCTAACACCGCCTTCATTTACTTTACTTCTTTTAAAAAACTTGGATTCCTTGTCCTATTTCTGTTATGAGAATTTTTTTTCAATTGATAGAGTTAACATAGTGAGAAAAAAACTATATGGGAAGGACTTAACCTATCAAGTTGATGTTATTCCTCTTTACACCAAGGTCCCAAGGAATAGAGTTATGGGAAGAGAGATTATAGGAAGAATTTAATACATGGTGTGAGGATGCTGAAACCTAGTCAATTAAAAGATACTTTTATTCTGTAAAACCCTGCAATGAACAGGTGGGCACCTTGAATTGTACAACCACAGGTAGGTCAAATCTAAGAAGCAGCCATGGGTAAAATCTAGGTTATCAGACTGGAAGTCTGAGAAAAAAAAATAGTTTAAAATGCTAGAGAAGTGTAGCTCAGAGGACATGATGGATTAAGGAAAGTACAACAAGATGAGACAGTCATCCCTTTGACTTGAGTTTCAGACAGATAAGGATGGTACATTGCTGGCAAGCCCCCTTAATTCATACAACCACATAATCTCTAAAGTATAAAATACAGAGCACTGGTGGTGTTTTACTGTGTTTGTGTGTACATAAAACCTTCTGCATTAAGCTAAGCAGGGACAAATGCCAATCGCAGCAAAGAGGAACTTTATGTGAGTCTATGTCATCCCAGATAAAAAAAAGATCTTTCTAATGATCTCTATTTTCTGAAGTTCTATTGATACTGCCCGTCTATGCTTCTATGCTTCTATGCTACCAACTCCAGAAAGTCACAAAAGAAAAAAAGACACATTGAGAAGATGCCAAAATTTTGTCTCGTTAATGGAACCTATTTCTGTGGACATTTGTATGGCTCCATGTTATCAGAGGCAAATAGGCTTTGTTCTGATATGATTATTTTCTCAATTAAAATGCAAGCATTCTATAAGTAAGGAGAAAAAAAGAGATGAGCAGATTTATGAGTTAAAGTAGGTTCATTTTGCAAAACAGTTAATTATCAGCGATGTCTTCCTTCTGCTCCAGAAAAAAAAAAAAAATGAGTTTTGGAAGGATCCTTAAAAGGTGAAAAATAAAGAGAAATAGCCTAATTTCTTGCAAAATGCTCTTCAAAAAAGTGGTAATTGCTGATTTTATTATTTCACATTATGTAATTATTTTTCTTGATTACCCTTATAATTTTAAATTAAATTTAATTTATATATTCTGGGTTGGTAGGGTGGATTAATCCTTTTAAAGAAAATAGAAGCAGTCATCACTCTGAAATAATTCAGTGAAAATGAAAGCGCAACATACCCAAACTTCTGGGACACAATGAAGCAATGCTAACAGGAAAGTTCATAGCATTAAGTTCCTCCATAATAAAATCCACAGAGTTATTATTCTCACTCTGTCTAAACTCTACCCCCACAGTTCCTGGCAGCAGCTAGTTGTGTTCCTCCCCACAGTTACCTGGAAGTTGCCCACTATAAAAGGGGCTGCTTAGCCCCTCCTCTCTCTCTTATGCTCTTGCCTCTCTCTTGACTCTTGCCCTCTTGTTCCCTATTCCCTTTCCCCCTCTCTCCACGTTGCCATGACCATCCTCTTCATCTCTATGCAATCCTTCTCTCTGCCTTTCTCTGTCTCTACTACCCTCTTAACTCCCCTCCCCATGCCCTAAATAAACTCTATTCTATACTATACCGGTGTGTAGCTAGTCTCTCAGGAGGAAGGGATACCTTGGCATGGGCCTGCCTAGGCACCTCCTTTCCCTATGCCCCACAAGAACATATTCTTATAGTTCTCTTTTTATGATCACAACACTCATACCAGAAACTTAAAAGAAACTTCTTTTCTGAAAGCTCTAGAAAAAATGATCAAACACACTTAGGAGGAGTGAATGGCAGGAAATAATCAAAATCAAGGCTGAAATCAATTAATTAGAAATAAAGAAAACAATACAAAGAGTCAACAAAACCAAGAGCTGTTTTGTTTTGTTTTGGAAAAAAAAAACAAGATATAAAAAAAAAATTGCCAAACTAACTAAAAGACAGAGAAATAGTATCCAAATTAACAAACTCAGAAATGAAAAGGGAGCGATAACAACAGACAATGAGAAAATTCAAAGAATCATTAGGTTTTAGTTCTAGACAGATACCACTACCAAAGTTAAATCAAGATTACTTAAACTATTTAAGCAGTTCTAATCTGTAGGTTGCTGGTTTGTGCTATTGACTATATCATTTGACTTATAGAAGCTTTTCAGCTTCATGGGGTCCCATTTATCAATTCTTGTTCTTAGAGTCTGAGCCATTGGAGTTCTGTTTAGAAAAAAATTCCCCCTGTACCAAAGAAGCCAAGTGTCTTTCCCACTGTCTATTCTATCAGATTCAGTGTATCTGGTTTTATGTTGAGGTCCTTGATCCTCTTGGACATGAGCTTTGTGCAAGGTAACAAATATGGATCTAGTCTCATTTTTCTACATACAGACTGCCAGTTAGGCCAGCACCTTGCAATGATGATGTCTTATTTTCTTTCCATTGTATGTTTTTTGGCTTCTTTGTCAAAGATCTAGTGTCCATAAGTGTGTGGGTTTATTTCTGGGCCTCCAATTTTATTCCACTGATCAACTTGCCTGTCTTTGTGCCAATACCATGTAGTTTTTAACACTATTGCTCTGTGGTACAGTTTGAGGTCAGGAGTTGCCATCTCACAGTCAAAAACTCTGACCTAAAATTGTTCCTGTTAAAAAGAACTGCAGGGACAAAAATGGAGAAAAGATTGAGGGAAAGGAAGGAGCCACTTCAAGGGGAGGCTTCGAAGTCTGACACTGTTCCTGATGTGCTCACAGACATGTAAGCACATGCCTAGCATGGCTGTCCTCCGAGGAGCTCAACAAGCAGCTGACTGAGACAGAAGCAGATGCTTACATCTAACCATTGGACTGAAGTTGGAGACCACTGTGGTTGAAGCAGGGAAAGGCTAGAGAGAGTTGAGGAGGAGGGCAACCACATAGAAAAACTAGCAGTGTCAACTAACCTGGAACCCTGAGATATCTCAGACACCAACCAAGCAGCATACATAAGCTGAAATGAGGCCCCCAATACATATACAGCAGAGGACTGCCTGGTCTGGCCTCAGTAGGAGATGTGCCTAACCCTCAAGAAACTTGAGGCCCCAGTGAGTGGGGAAGCCTCTCACTCCTAGCAGGGAGTACATCCTCTTGAGGTCAGGGAGAGGGGGAATGGGATGAGGAACTGTGGGACAGCAGACTGAGAGGCAGGCAATGACTAAACTGTAAAAAATAAAAGTAATAAAGGTAATTAAAAAACAAAACCAATAAAACCAATGACAGATCAATAACTGCTAAGGAAATAGAAGCAGTCATTACAAATCTCTTAACAAAAAAAAAAATCAACCAGTCAACCAAAAAAAAAAAAAAAAAAAAAAAAAAAAAAAAAAAAAAAAAAAAAAAAAAAAAAAAAAAAAAAAGACCAGATGATTTTAATGCAGAATTCTACAAGACATTCTGAGAAGAGATAATATCAGTACTCCTCAAACTAGTCCACAAAATAGAAACAGAAAGAATACTTCCAAACTCAATCTATGAGGCCACAGTCATCCTGATACCTAAAACACATAAAGAGTAAATAAAGAAAGAGAATTGCCGGTAAATTTCTCTTATGAACTTCTTGCAAAAATACTCAATAAGATATTTGCAATTCATCATTTTAAATAGCTGTGTAGTACTCCATTGTATAAATGTACCACTTTTTCTGTATCTATTCCTCTGCTAAATGACATCTGGGTTCTTTCCAGCTTCTGGCTACTATAAATAAGGCTGCTATGAACATAGTGGAGCATGTGTCCTTATTACATGTTGGAGCATCTTCTGGGTATATGCCCAGGAGTGGTATTGCTGGGTCCTCAGGTAGCACTATGTCCAATTTTCTGAGGCACTGCCAAACTGATTTCCAGAGTGATTGTACCAGCTTGCAATCTCACCAGCAAAGTGTTCTTCTTTTTTTCCACATCCTCACCAGAATCTACTGTCACCTGAATTTCTGATCTTAGGCATTCTGACTGGTATGACGTGGAATCTCAGGGTTATTCTGATTTGCATTTTCCTGATGACTAAGGATGTTGAACACTTCTTTAGGTGCTCCTCAGCCATTCGCTATTCCTCAGTTGAGAATTCATTGTTTAGCTCGTACTCCATTTTTAATAGGGTCATTTGGTTCTCTGGAGTCTAACTTCTTGGGTTCTTTGTATATATAGGATATTAGCACTCTATCGGATGGAGGGTTGGTAAAGATCTTTTCCCAATCTGTCATGAAGTTCTTAGGCAAATGGATGGAACTAAAAGGGGGATCAAAATACCCATGGGAGGAGATACAGAGACAAAGATTGGAGCAAAAATGAAGGAAAGGCCATCCAGTGACTGTCCCACATGCGCATCCATCCCTTATACAGTCACCAAACCCAGGCACTATTGCAGATGCCAACAAGTGTTTGCTGACAGGAGCCTGATATTGCTGTCTCCTGAGAGACTCCACCAGTGCCTGACAAATACAGAAGTGAATACTTACAGCCAACCATTGAACTCAGCACAGGGTCCCCAATGGTAGGGCTATAGAAAGGACAAAAGGAGCTGAAGGGGTTTGCAGCCCCATAAGAGGAACAACAACACGAGCCAAACAGTACCCCCAGAGCTACCAGGGACTAAACCACCAACCAAAGACTGCACATGGAGGAACCCATTACTCCAGCTGCATATGTAGCAGATGGTGGCCTTGTTGGACATCATTGAGAGGAGAGGCCCTTGGTTTTGTAAAGGCTTGAGGCCCCAGTGTAGGGGAATGCTAGGATAGGGAAGTGGGAGTGGGTGGGTTAGTGATCAGGGGGAGGTGGGAGGGGATAGGGGGTTTTCAGAAGGGAAACCAGGAAAGGGGATAAAAATTGAAATGTAAAT
>NW_022196905.1:61761338-61797290 GCF_008632895.1 Mastomys coucha | reverse complement strand
AAAAAAAAAAAAAAAAAGAAATTTGCAACCTGAATCCAAGAACACATCAAAAACATCATCCACTATGGTAAGTAGGGTTCACCTAAGGGATGTAGGATGCAGGATATACAAAGATTCATCAACATAATTAATAATATAAACAAAGTAAAAGAAAAATATATGATCATATTATTTTATGCTGAAAGACACTTGGACAAAATCCAAATCCCTTCATGCTAAGGTCTTGGAGAAATCAAGGATACAATGGCTTCCCCTAAACATAATAAAAACAGTAAATTAGTAACAACCATCAAATTAAATACAGAAAAATTTAAAGCAATTCAACTAAAATCTAGGACAGGACAGTGCTGCCTACTCTTTCCCTATCTATTCAATATAGTACTTGATGTTCTAGCTAGACCTATTAGACAATTAAGAGATCAAGTGACTACAAGCTGGAAAAGTTCAAATCCACTATTTGCGAATGATCTGAGAGTATCCATAATGTCACAGATGTAAACATTCTCACAGAAAAACAGACTTTTCAAATATAACAAAATCTGTAAAATATTTTTCAGTTCTAGTAATGGATCCCAAAGTCTCCTGTACATGTAGTATACTCCTAGACTTTGTTCTTATGCCTTGGAAATGATCATTTTCTTATACGGTATAGGGTATAACATAATGTTTTAATCTATGAATATATTTTACATTTAATAATACTACCAACAAACCTATTTTATTATTAGATTTAATACTTGTAATTATGTTGTCATAAATATTACCACTTGAATCATATTGGTGAAGAAAATAATGAAAATTTAGCTAAAGTTTTTCACTGAAAGAGTATGTAGGAGCAGTCAGGGTAGACTGAACTTACCATGTTGAGTACAGCACAGAAACAACTGGATATTCACTACTCGTCATCCATAAATTAGAGCCTCCACTTTCAGCACTTTGTTTACATGTCCATTGCTCTAGTTAAGGATATCTGCAAGGAGCTGTCTTTGTTTGCATCGCATAACTCTTTCATCTCTATCTTTTCTTTCCTCCACACAGCCCTCCCTCCCTTTCACACATATTTCATCCATCTCTTCTTCCTATCTTCTCTCTCATTCTCTCATTCTGTTCCTTCCTATCTCCATCTTCTCTCTTCCTTCTTTCCTTTCTCTCTCCCTCCTCCCACCTTCCTTTCTTCCTTTATTTCCTTTGAACTTGATTATTTTGTAATAATATGAAAATGTACACAACCCAGATTCTACCTACAAATAATCTACTAGAAAGTATTTACAAGATTTCAAAGCAAATGTCTGCTATTAATAACAGAATATGTACACCAAGTCAATAGTCAGGTATGTGATATGAAAATTACTTAGTGATATTCTAAAAGAATAAAAAGCAGTATATGTTCAGCCCAGCCTGAGCTTGTGCTTTCTATGCATGAGTTGGACAAATATCTTTGATATATTGTTGTGTGTTTGAAAAATACCTTTTTTTACTAGTTCTGTGTTAGCTTGTATACTTTCCTTGTTCAAAGATAGTTGTGAGAACTCTGCCTGAGACATAAAGGAGAAAAAAGTCAACATCTAACAGCCTGCATTTTTTATTTATATTTGGCAGGGGAAAATAAAGAATCCAATTATACTGGTTAGGTTTTAGCATCATAAAGATCAACATGCTTATTTTAATGACAAATAAATAAATAAATAAGTTTAATCTAAAAATGAGGAAAGAGAAAACATTGACAGTAAAGAGTAGTTTCATTTGAATGCATACAGCAGGTGTTGCCATGGGAACCCAGACCCCAGGGTGAAAGAAAGCATCCTTCCAGCCTGTGATAGAGAGGTCTCTCAGTACTGGCAGTTGTAGAAAGCCTGCTGTGATTAGTGGAAAATGCTCCTCTGCCAAAGGATTGGGTAAGAGGGAGCCACTGAGATGCCAATGAGCCCTCCCCAGACAAGCCAGGATTGTGATATACAGTTTTGATTCAAATATCAAGATTGTACAATCTCTTCCATAGTTATTGTCACCTATTAAGCATTTCTCATGACAAATACAGAGGCAAGGACCAAGTGTGAGGATGCAGAGCCCCTTTAAATGCCTGGATTTATATTTGTTTATCTTAGGCCAACTCAACCTTTTCTATGGCAAGGAACACGTCATATGTACGTACATACCACATTCTTTTCTCAACTCATATTTACAGAAAATAACATCAGAGTAGTTTTTCACTAAATGAGATGAATTTTCCACTTTGAAATACTTTGTATTATTTGTAGGTGGCCAAAGATTTATTCTATTTCATTTCTGCCTTCAAAGCCTACTATATGCCCCTTCATGCTATTTCTTAATATCATTGGTGCTTTTATAATTAAAAATTATATATATATATAATTATTTTCACTCTCATATGAATATTTTCAGGACTAATTATTTGGTATTAGGTAACCAACTGATGTGTTTTTCTCTGGAGAAGACTATTTCTCCTGCTTTTTATGCCTAGTACTTGAAAATTAATTAGCCAGTCAATTCTATAAAGAAATGGATATTGAAAGAGAATCTACAGTCACTATGTTACTAAACCAAAATAATACATCAAGACAAACTACATGAATTTGCCATTATATTCACAGATAAGTGTAGTCTTCATCCTTCATCAAGAAAGCTTCCATTTGGATCCCTTTATTTAAGGGAAAAGGGAGGGAGCAATGGGAAGAGGGATTTGTAAGAATGGGAATGGCAAGAGAGGAGGGTCAGGCTGTGAACAAGATGTAAAGTGAATAAAAAAATAAATAATTAAGAAAACTTCCTTTTAACTATTCAGGAGTAGTGAAATCATGGTTATTGTAGGAGAATATATACCCCCTAATTTGCTAAACCAGTAGAATATCTAACCAAAACCTATGAATATTCAACCTTATGCCCACACATAAGTGTAGTCTTTACCTGTTTTCAAAGAAAACTCTCTTTGCAACAGAGACCACGACAGTAAAACTCAATTCATTAAATTCCAAGGTAAGAAGCCCAGTCCCAATGGTATATCTATAAAACAAATATGTGTGGATATAGATGTGGAAACATCTAAGAGTTGGGAAACAGTGTAGAAGAGGTGGCCAAAAAATTGTAAGAATAAGTGGATCAGGGTTTTGCTGTGTGATTACTCTCCTAGTAACAACCAAGCTACCCTCATAAAGTCTCACCAATATGACGACCTAAATGTGAGCTAAGTAAGGGAAACATTAGTGAATATACCAAAGGACTGTGTAAAGTCCACGAGGCACCAACCTTGCACAAATAACTAAAAGGGAGCTGGAGAAGTGATCCTCCCCAAAGAAGAACACAGCAATTAGATGTCTAGTACCAAATAGTCATCCATAAATACAAACATACAAGTAGCATTATATGGACGCAATATATATATATATGTATATATATATATATACATATATATATACATATATACATATATATATGCAATAACCCAGTAGAAAATGAAGAAAGAAGGAAAAAATAAAGAGAGAAAGAAAGAAAGAAAATTTTGTGTGACAGAGACCACTATAGAAAACTGCAATAAATCAAAATAATTTACTCTTAAACTCTATATGAGTTCTGATAGCACCCAGCCAGTGTCCTTTAACACAATTTAACATGTCTTGAAGAATTTATCAATTTGAGGCACACTTTGCATACTTGTAAGAATGAAGACTGGTAGGGCACTTCTTGCCCTACCACTAAATAACAGTATGGACTTGAACATTCTAGTTGCACATACCCCATATAATGTCCTCCAGAATTTTAGAGCAGAAAATTTTAATATAGTGGTTTGAAATTTTTTCATGTCAACTCATACATATTTTATCATTCCTATGGTAAACTTTCTCTTGGGAGCTATGCAGTTGCTGTCATAGCAGAAACGTAGTTACATGTCTTGAAAATTAATTAGGACAATTGTGTTACAATAAAACTTTACTGAAAAAAAAAAAAACTAGGAGTGAGGATACATTTAGCCTGTGAGGTGTACTTTAGAAATGCCAAAGGGTAATCACTTAAACTAGTGTTTAGCTCAAAATATGTGCTAGATGATAGTTAACTATCACTGGCTACGCAGTCACATATGATTGATTTTGATTTAAAATGAGTATCCCAGTCTGTCCTCAAACTCCAGATCCTCCCACCTCTGCACCCTTCAGCAAATCCTACAGGCCTATGCCACCAGAATCAGCATAGGTCTGGTGGGGGGCAGGTGGCACCCTCTCAGAGACACTGGGGAGAGCGAGTGGGAGGAGGAACTGTGGGAGGGGTACCGGAAAGAAGGCAATGAATGGATTGTCAAAAATTTGTATAATTAAACAAAAAAAAAATGTTTTGACTTCAGGCAAACCTGTAGGGCAGTTTCTTAATTAGTGATTGATGAGGGAGTGCTCAGCCTATTGTGAGTGGTACCTTCCCACTCTGGTATCCTAAATTTCAAAAGAATACTGACTGAAAATGCCATGAGGATTTAAGCCAGTAAGGAGCACCTCTCCATGGCCTCTGCATCAGCTCCTGTCTCCAGGTTCCTGCCCTGTTTGAGTTCCTGTCCTGACCTCCTTCAATGATGAACATCTATCTATATAGAAGTATAAGCCAAATGATCTCATCCCATCCCCCTGACCAAACAAATAATAATAAAATGAATATAACACTTTGTAATTGTCCTGCTGCTCTCACGGGACAGTTGAGCAGGGACTAGCGGGATCACCTAGAATAGAAAGCGAGACAGGGGACGCAAAGGAACGACAGCAACTCAAGGAATCTGATCAAGCTGCAATTTTCCATTTATCTCACTCAGGTTATATACTCTTACAAGCAGAAATGGGGAAACGGAGGGGGAAGGGTTGCTTTGTCTTCGGGGAGTGCAGATGATCTCAGGATCAGGAAATTGGCTAGGTAAAAAGTTCAGGTTGCTAGGCACCTGTCTCTATGATGCATGAATATCTTGCCCCTAACAATGCACGACTATTTTGCCCCTAACTGAGCTGGGAGGTAAGCACTTGTCTACAGGACCCATAGATGTTTGATCTCATAGCAGAAATGAATTATTAAAAGTCTAACCGCAAAATCTAAGGTGGGCTTTCATAACCAAGTGGGTTGTTAGATACTTATCAGTAAGATTAATGGACTATTTGTTCTTATCTATGCTGGTACTAAGTGGGCTGCTGGATACCTGACGTCAAGGTTAATAGTCTTTTGTTCTTAACTGAGTCAGTACTTTCCAGTCAAGGCAGCTGTTGATTTCAGCTGGGCTAGTACATTCCCATGGAGGCCAAGGTTTTTTTTGTTTTTTTTTTTAGATATTTTCTTTATTTACATGTAAATTTCTCCTTTCCCAGTTTCCCTCCAAAAACAAACAAACAGACAAAAACAACAAGAACAAACCCCCGTTGTCTCCCCACTCCCTCTTCCATTTATTGGCCCTGACATTCCCCTACACTGGGGCAAAGAACCTTCACAGGGCCGAGGTCCTCTCCTCCTATTGATGATCGAATTTGCAATCCTCTACTATACACATGCTGCCAGAACAATCAGACCCACCATGTGCAGTCCTTGGTTGGTGGCTGAGACCCTGGGAGCTCTGAGGGTACTAGTTAGTTCATATTGTTATCTCCTGAGAGGCTCTGACAGTACCTGACTAATACAGATGTAGAGGCTCACAGCCATCCATTGAACTGAGTACAGGGTCCCCAGTGAAGGAGTTAAAGAAAGGACCTATGGAGCTGAGGGGTGTGCAGCCCCTTAGGAGGAACAACAATAGGCCAAGGCTTTTGTGCCAATAAACAGTTATGGCTGACAGAGCAGTCAGGCTGTTCCCATCATGTAATAGTCAATATCTCCTCAAAATTAGCCATTCAATGTTATCATAATACACCTAGGAACATACTACAAAGCCATATATGTGACTTTTAATTCTTCTTTATCATGAAAGGCCACACTAAGAAATTTCTATGAAGACGAATCTACTCCAATGAGAGCTACGTGCTATGAAATAGGAGAGAGGAACAATCACAATCAGATGGTTAACATAAGTGTTCCTGTACAAATTTTAAACGTACCATCATATCAGAAGAACAGCTTCAAAGAGCAAGAGTAAAATCTGTAACAGTGGGAGCATAACGTCAGTTGACTTGAGATACAATCAAACAGAAGCATAATACTTGGAGGCCAAAGTAGGAGTCACCTTTCAGTGATCATAGTTTGTTACAGAAAATAAGTTGTTAGTGTTGCTGATAATCCTACCTAAGCTTGTTCTTCTGAAGCAAATCACAGGAGCCACTTGAAATTCTAACTATGGAGTGGCAGGTGGTGGCATTGTGAAGGACCAATTAAGTGGCACTAATAACACTTCAGTTTGAAATCTTCAAGATTTAAAGGACTAGCGTCCTGTGTTTTCCCTCTAGGAAGCTAAGTTATGTGCTGTTCTTTAATGAGGTAATATCAAGACTGTAGTTTACCAAAACAGTCATGAAGTAACTGTCTACTTCTATAATTATCCAATTTCAAACCAAGACTATTCTCAAGTTACACTGCAAACATAACTCTCCAGTGTATGCTATATAACAAAAAAGTAATTTCAAAAGAAAGCAAGGATTAGCACTGGGCAGCACACAGGAGTTTTCTTGAAACAAAATTTATCGACAGATAAAGACCTCAGAAATATCTGTAGTGGAAGATTACCTTTTGTTTTCATCTGTAACAACTGTTTCTCAGAATAATTTAACAATAAAGCCCCAGACCCTGTATTCAAATTGGTTTAAGTAATCATGGGCAATTAATTTTTTTATGATTTTGCCATGTTTTGTTTGTTTGGTTTTACTTATTCCATGAACACATATTGCCTAAAGATCCAAAGTTTTCATAATTATTTTGAATCATAGCTATAAATTTCAGAGACACTCCAGTTACAATGTCATCCTGCCAGTGAGGAGGAAAAATGTATAAAGCAACCTTTGAAACCATGCACCTTAATTTGTGAGTTGTTCAAGTAACTATCGGTTTCAAAATGAATATTCACTATTATTTACTTAAGGTCTATGATGTGAAAGTGCCTCCCTCATATACAAATAGAAACAAACAATTACATGAGACAAATACAACTTCATTAACATGAACATAAATCTTTTTTCAACTAGAGTAGGGTCCATTTATGTCGATTTTACTGCAAGATCTCTCAGTCTGGAAAATAATACATTGGGATGCACTGTCAGCAAGATATTCTTAGATACCATCAACATTTTACTGCCGACACCTCCAAGGACTCTTTGTTCCACATATGCTTAGATTAATAAACTTGTAAATAACTGTACTAATTATTCAAGGATCCAAAGAGCCTGTTACTCTCTGTCAAGTATTAAAATGGCTATCAACTGTCACTGCTCATAAGTAATTGCCTTGGCTTCTGACTCTGGAAAGTTAAGGGGTTTTGATTGAAATTAGAAAATTAAACAGAAATGACTGTCACCAGGGGCTGGCACACAGTTTTGGCATCGTGTCAAAAACAAAAGATTGTACATCAGTGTGAGATTGGAGTTACCATGTTCTGTCAGAATATGAACCTTTGAACCATTATCTGAAAGCAGTTTCACTTCTCATGCAGAGGTGAAGATAATGAAATTCATCTTTCAGAATTATGAGCAGAGCAGAACTAAATTATATGAAATTACATTATATGGAAAGTAAGCTGAAAATATACTGGACCACATTACCAGACAAAATGCCTTGCCCATTGCTGACTTCCGGAGTGTGTCATTACATCTTGAATTTTCCATAAATGAAACTGTGACTCTGCTGGATCTGTACAAAATCTTGAAAACCTGTCACTAAACACAATTCTAATTTTACAAATGAAAAAAAAAGAGACATAGAAGAGGAAATAGTCTGACATTTTTAATACAAATTGTATAGCTTATAAGTATAAAACTCATAAAATTACATTTGTCTAAATTTTCCAGTTTGGATGATCATAGTTTAACACATAAAGATGCTATGCAGGAATCTTGTTTGCAGTCTTCAAGGATATGATTTTCCTCAACTACCATGACAAGACCTGACTTTTTGCTATTAATTTGAATTCTACTAGATATTTGAGATATGAGGGAGAGAGGAATGGAAGAGGAGAGGAGAGGAAAAGAGAGGAGAGGAGAGGAGAGGAGAGGAGAGGAGAGGAGAAGAGAAGAGAGGAGAGGAGAGGAGAGGAGAGGAGAGTAATGGTGAGAAACAGAAATATGGGATATTCAAGAACTTTGAGATTAAGAATTTATCAAGCTTACAAATTATATTTGTGAAATGTTGCCATATATTTTATTTCCTGCAGAGTTTTAAACCTGAATTTATACAACTGTACTTGAAGCAGTCTGTTGTACACTAGAGGAGTGTAAGATAGAGAAAAATGAAGGGGACAATCTTATTATGAGGAGCAAATAGTTTTCCTTAAATATTGTGATTTTAAAACTGCATCAAGCCTCCCCAAAGAGAAAACACTCCTGGGGCCACTATTAACCAGAGTAACCTATATTTGTGGCAGGTGCAATCAGTCATGCTTCAAACCATGAAGAAGTCTCATATCCTAACATTCACTTAGGTCCACTGAAGAATCTCCACTACCCCAGTACTCAGGGGCCATTAGCATGCTCAGCTTTTGATCCCTGGAGTCAGGGACAGTGAGAGATGACAGGAAAAAGACTGCACAGAAAAGCAAAGGCAATACAATGGTTCCACCAACACTAGAGAGGCTGAGCCAACAGGATGTCATAAAACTGTCTGTAAATAAAATGTTATCAGAAAAGCACATCATTTTGTTACAGTAGTAACTGTGAAAATGGTATCTATGCAGAAAAAAATGTCCCTTTCCTACTTTTCACACAGCAAATCACTGCCTTCCAGGAAAAAAAAAAATCAAGCAATGTCTGCCATAGGAAGTCTTTTTATTTGATCATTTTTATTAGATATTTTCTTTATTTACATTTTAAATGTTATCCCCTTTCCTGGTTGCCCCTCAGAAAACCCCCTATCCCTTCTCCCTTCCCCTCCTCACCCACCCAACCACTCCTGCTTCCTGGCCCTGGCATTCCCATATACTGGGGCATAGAACTTTCACAGGACCAAGGTCCTCTCTTCCCATTTATGACTGACAAGGTCATCCTCTGCTACATATGCATATGGAGCCCTGAGTCCTACCATGTGTACTCTTTGGTTGGTGGTTTAGTCCCTTGGAGCTCTGAGGGTACTGGTTAGTTCATATTGTTGTTCCTCCTATGGGGCTGCAAATCCCTTCAGCTCCTTGGGTCCTTTCTCTAAACCCTTCACTGGGGACCTTGTACTCAGTCCAATGGTTGGTTGGCTGTAAGCATCCACCTCTGTATTTGTCAGGCATTTGGTAGAGCCTCTCAGAAGACAGCTATAACAGGCTTCTGTCACCCAGCACTTGCTGGCATCCGTAGTAGTATCTGGATTTGGTGATTGTACATGAGATCCTCAGGTAGGGCAGTCTCTGGATAGCTTTTTCTTCATACTTTGTTTCTGTAACTTCTTCTATGGGTATTTTGTTCCCCCTTCTAAGATGGACTGAAGTATCCACACTTTGGTTTTCCTTCTTTTTGAGCTTCATGTGGTCTGTGAATTGTATCTTAGATATTCCTGAGCCTTTAGGCTAATATTAACTTATCAGTGCGTGCATACCATGTATGTTCTTTTGTGGTTGTGTTATCTCACTCAAGATGATACTTTCTAGTTCCATTCATCATTTTTAATAGCTGTGTAGTACTCCATTGTGTAAATGTACCACATTTTCTGTATCCATTCCTCTGTTAAAGGACATCTGGATTCTTTCCAGCTTCTGACTATTATAAATAAGACTGCTATTAACATAGTGGAGCCTGTGTCCTTATTACATGTTGGAGCATCTTCTGGGTATATGCCCAGGAGTAGTATTGCTGGGTCCTCAGGTCGTACTATGTCCAAATTTCTGAGGCACTGCCAAACTGATTTCCATAGTGGTTGTACCAGCTTGCAATCCCACCAGCAAAGTGTTCCTCTTTTTTCCACATCTTCTCCAGCATCTGCTGTCACTTGAGTAGACGTCTTTCAAAATACACTTTTTTTAAAACCCCGGACAATAGACTCTAGATCTCCTTATGTCACTGCTAGTATTGAAACTTCCCACTGTGGCTTTGGAGTAGGCTAATCTTCACTTATTCTTTTCTCCTCATTTCATCTTCTAAGAATGAATGATAACGTTTCAAACAATAATTCAAAATTGACATAACAGAAAATAATACTGAAGACTTGCATTCACTTAAAATTCTGATTCAAATCTGGGATTGTCTGTGCATTCCTGTGTTTCAGCAACTTGGAGGCTGAAATATAAGGATTCTTTATCTTGGGCATTTGAAAACAGCCTGGCAACACAGTGAGACCCAGTCTCTCACAGAAACCAAATTTCATGATTCAGCTCATATAAATGTAATTGGACCTTTGTTTTACGAAGGCAATCAGACAGCTTAAGGTTGCTGAGCCATCAGAACCTAGAGTTTGAGCGTAGATTCATTTGAGCCAATTTAAGCCAACCAGTTAGTAGGCATCAGTATTCCATTCTTCAGGTTCTAAGCAGTGGATAATTTCATGAACAATGCATTTCGGGGCTGAAGAGATACAATCTACACAATGGTAGGGGAAAACCATTTCCATGCACCGTACTCTGAATTCTGCGTGCCATTCAATGGCACATAAGTGTAATCAAATGCACACATAGACACACAGACAGGCACATAAGCACAGATACACACATAGCAAATTTTAAAAAAGAAGGCTGAGTGTTTATTCATACACTAATGTGCCACGGACTGGGGTTTCTTAGGGGTCCCTTGTTCCGAGGGACGATGGGTTCTGGCCAGGTGTGCACGGGATTCTGCTTTGACAAACAGACTAGACACGAGTGCTGTAAGGTCTGAGTGTATTTTTCAAATATGGAGTCAGGTTTATATAGTCGATACAGAAGGGTTTGAAAGAGTCAGGTGGTACAGTGGTCAAGATACATCAAAACAAGGTGCAGGTACATCACCCTTGTTAGGAACACAATGAGTCAGCAGCAAAGTAAATACATGTTAATTTAGCAGGAACTAAACAGGGATTACAATCTGAAAGAAAGTTAGCTCTGACTAAGGTGACCTTGGCTTAGAAGCCAGGTGCAGATAGTTTTTCAGTTTGTAGTTTTGGGTACAGACTGGGTGGGTCTAAGTAAGTTCCTCAACTATGCTATTTTTCTGGGCTAGCGGAGGTTAGCCCCAGGGAACACTTGTTAAGCTAGTTCCTAGGAGTGATTCAGCTGCAAATCTAATATGGCCTGCCTTATGTTGACTAAGAATGAGAACTTCACCTGATCTTGTCCTGGGATAGTGCTCTCATTCTGTAAGCTTTAATGCCCTACCCGCAATGCTGGAGGCAATTAGTTTGAATGGCTTAACATTCCAAGCCAGGGTTTGACTAGGAAGTTAGAACATTGGTGAAGGTCAGAGAGCAATGTTCGAATTTTCTCTTGCTAGTTGTAAAGAAGCTATATCTTGGTGACTTCCTAGCACACAGGTATTAGGACATATCTGGGCTGCCTCTGAGTTTGGGGTGCCAGGCGACAATGTGGAGGCAGGAGACTGACTTTCCTTGAAGTTTACCCCTCAAATACCGCCATCACGCAAAGTGTGCGTGGCACTAATGCAAAGACCTTAAATATAAAGGCACATATTCACATTTTGGGGCATTTTTAAGGCAAACCTTAAACCATAAAAATAAATAAAATTAAGGTTACAATAAAGATTAATATTTAAATATATTTTTAAATTGTACCATCTGTGAGCACTTTTCTCATTTTTAATTCTGTCTAAAATTGTGAAATTGTTTGGTATTTAATAATATGTATGAATTTTTTGATAAGGTAGAGTAATGGGTTACTTTATCTTTGTGATTACCATTTATCTGTAGAATCTCTGAAGTATAAACTACTCTGAAGGTAAAACTACATGCTATTAAAAATCAGCAAGGGTCCTTTAGAATCTCTTTGGTATGTCAGACACTTTTCATTTTCTTCACTTTTTCATGGGCTTCAATTTTATAAACTTCAGAATCTTAGCATTATCTCAGACATCAATTAATGTTCAGTAGTAGCTGACTATAACATTTACACATTCTTTCAATCATTACCTAAGGTTAGCTTTACCTTCCAGGAATTCTGAATTAAATTATTAAATTCTTATTTCTAAAAAAAAATTAACATGGGCTTTGAATGTCTCATATCAACTTGATATTTTTGAAATGTCATTTGTATATGTAATGCAAACTCACTTCATAGCACATGTTTTCACTTCATTTTCTTTTATCATGTAGCATTATGACAAAGTTTTGTGCACCTCTGGATATTGTCATAGACATCTTTCTTTGTAGCTACTTAACTGAAATGCAATGATTAGCATTTCATAATTCACAGCAACATAGTATTATTAATACAATTTTTGGTTTTTAAAAGATAATTTCTGAGTATCCATATCTTGCTCAAATATTTTTTCTAGAAAATATAACATGGAATTATATTTTCTAGTTTTTATGACTTTAAATTCAAGTTACATTGCTATAATTTATAATTGAGGTCACTGGTCTTTAATTCTGTGTCTCTGGCTGTTAATTATTTGAGTCTAATATTTTAAATCGACCTTATCTTTGAATTGTGAGGGCCTTAATTCTAGGATTTTTGAACTACATCAAATATCATATTATACATTGTTGGTTTGCTTTTTCTGTTTTCAAAGGATTTTATTTTGCTACGCTAAGTTTCTTAACTTTTAAATCCATATTTACCTTAAAAGGCATTTTTATTTCATTTTCCTACTTTCTCTATCTTTATATATTCTTGGTCCTGTTTAGGATTATTACTATTCTGACCTCAAGAATTATCTTTATTCTGTATGCTTCACATTTTTTCCAGGATTACAATGTAGAAAACTATAAAAATATTTATATAGCAGATATTAGGCCTTTATATACTGAATATTGCACAGTAAATTAGCACACACACACACACACACACACACACACACACACACACTCACTCACTATCTTGAAGTATTTTAAAATCTGGATTTTTTTTTTCAAGACGGGTTTCTCTGTGTAGCCCTGGCTGTCCTGGAACTCACTCTGTAGACCAGGCTGGCCTTGAACTCGGAAATCCACCTGCCTCTGCCTCCAAAGTGTTGGAATTAAAGTCATGCGCTACCACTGCCAGGCTAAAATCTGCCTTTTATCTACTCAATTTATATAATTTACATTCGTTACCTAGGACCAAGTAAGCCTAAAAATTTAAAATCAGGTTAATTTGCCAAAGTTCCTGTGAGTCATTCATATGAGGTAGATGAACTTTAAGTCAACATCAGCATTGCATTAAACAAGATCTCAGTTATAGCAAAGTTTCGTGGAACAAGATCATATGCCAATGCTACCTAGGGGTGCTAAAGGGGCCTTTCCTTTTGGGCCCTGTGCCAACAATGTTTTTGCTCTTAAGACACTGACTTGTAGTCTCCATTGGTGGTAATTGTGTAGGTCTCGTCATGGTCTTATCTTTTAAAATAGTGTATAGTTTCAAAATACAAAAGTTAAGTTTAAGGCCCACTTTTCAGTAATTCAATGTTGATAGTCTTATCAAAACAATTTTGTCCTTTTCAGTTTGCTAGAAGAAAGACAGTATGGCCAACTCTGCTTCCGGAGGGAATTCCCAAAGAGATGAATCTTAAAAATGCTCTGGTCATTCTGAAATTCTTCAAATCCACAGTCAAAAAAGAATAAAATCTACTATGTCTTTTCCAATAACATTTTTCCATTGCAAGGAAAAAAAGTGGAGGAACTGACAGAAATGTACATGGAATAAAAATATAGCTGTACAGAAGTTGCAAAGATTTTCCAACCTTGAAGTGGATTTTGTTTTTCAATTAGATCCTGAGATTTTTGGAATGTGTTTCTCATTCCTTTGTTTTTGTTGGACCTTGCTGATGTACTGTTTTCCACACTTCTTCGTTATTCTCTATGATCACATTTAAAGGATTAGGGAATTAGAGGAATTTTCAAAAAGTAACATGACAGCTTTGGTAAAGGATCACATACAAAGACCTTCTAGGCCTGTGTGATTTGGCTGGAATGACATACCTTTAATACTTCTAGCTGGAATATAGCCATATTTGAATGTGACATCTACTTGGAGGACAGATAAAATAATGAATCAGAGAAAGTTTTGACAAATGAGTCACAGATAGGATAAGCCCAACTCTCATGAGAACATACAGGAAAGAGAGGTGAGTTAAGAGCAATGCAGAGTGAGTGAGGTATGGAAGGCAGTTCATTGAGTGCAGTTTGCTTGAGTTCAAGTGATGTAGTGGAGTTCAGTTATATTAGTTCAGTTGGTTTACTTAATGCAGTGTAGTTGTGTCCAACTGAGTTTGTTTTTGAGTTCCATTCAGTTTGTGCAGTTCATGTAGTACAGGTGAACAGAAACAGTTGTACTCAAAGAATAAGAAGGAGCCAGAAGATTAGAACAGATTGCCAGAGTTAGTTTGAGGCTATGCAAAGCAACTCAGTGAGAAGCCAAGAGAAGCCAGATTGAATCAGTTAGCCTAGAGAGGACTTTGAAGTAGAACAGCTAATTTGAACTAGAAATGGTTAGCTTATTTAGTAGTAAGCCTCCAATACAAAAAATACATCTGGTTAATAAGTTACATATGTTTTATACATACATACATACATATAAATATGCATATGTATATATACATATATGTGTGTGTATGTGTGTGTGTATGTGTGTGATAATAAAAAATATACAAATGTTGTAATACCATTACAAATGTATCAATCAGGCTTTAAGGTATACTGTGTTCTAGTTCTCTCCCTTCTCCTAAAGCTCTGTTACAATTAGTGATACTGACCACTTTTCATGATATTGCAGAAAGCAATTTCAAAAGTTGCTGCACAGTGTAAATGACAATCTCATCATTTTAGCAGCTGATTATCATACCTTAACCCCTACAAACAAGTCCCTAAGGCTAAGGTATAAATTTCATGCCTATCTATCTATCTATCTACCTACCTATCTATCTATCTATCTATCTATCTATCTATCTATCTATCTATCTATCTATCTATCTATCTAAGTGTCTCTCTCTCACTCTATGTGTGTGTGTGTGTGTGTGTGTGTGTGTGTGTGTGTTTATGTTGTCTGTATGTATGAACAAACGTGTAGGTGAGACAAGAAGTGGGTGTCAGATATCCTGGAGCTGGAGTTATAGGTTGCTCTGAGTTCCCTGATTTTGTTTTGGAGAACTAAACTCACCTGGGTCCTTTGACCAAGTGGGCCAAGAGGACCAAGAGGACCAAGTAACCAACAATATCAAGTGCTCACTTGTAAAAACTGAGTTATTAGTCCAGCCCCTATTTGGAGCTTTCAAAAACAAAATCATGCTCTTCTACATATTACATTTACATCAATTAAAATAGGAAATAATGGATGGTGCTATGAAAAGAAAATCCAGGAACTTAATTTTACAAAGTCTTATTAGTCACTTATGATTCATATTTCATTATTGGATTCTGGGTGTCTCACCATAGCTTAAAAACAGCAGATCACGAAATAGAAAACATGTTATATTTGGTCAGTTTTTATGATAGAGGCCAAAGTAGTTTTCAGAGATGGAACAATTAACTGTTCAGATGTGAATGTTTCAACACATGCACTTTAACAAACTACACAGATCCATGGAAACATAAATAAACATGATAATCAATCACATCATACTCCTAGAACAGAGAAAATCAGGAATATCCATTAAATAGCATAGATAAACAACAGACATACATTGCTTTCCAGAAAGCTATACCCTATGATGTGGGTGTTCATTTCATGATTTTGATGATAGGGAATTTAGGCAAAATCAGTCACAGTGACTTGCTCAATGTCCAACTGAGTTCATAGTATAACAAAGCAGAGCCCATCACCAACCAGCCTCTTCAGCCCTTGCTTCACAGTACTTACCTCACAACAGTGTCACCAAGGTGGAAAAGTATCTAAAACTGTACTCAGTTATAGATCACGAGGTGGCTGGGTTATACATTAGTGAATAGTATATACTTTGGATGTGTGGAAGTTTAGGTTTACCCCTAGCATAAAGGAAGGAAAAGTGTGGTAGAAAGAAAGAAAGAAATTCAAGTACTGAGTACAGAATAATTCCACAATGTCACCTTTAGTTTATTAAGTTTTTAAATGCTGTTCATAAGGATTCTTAAAGATTATCTCAAGACACCTATTGGAGCTTTGCCCTGATAAATAGCTTTCAGAATATTTAGCTCATGCTTTCCTGCTTTTTGAGTTTTGATAATGAGCAAAAAATGGTAATCAAGGACTGCTTGCTTGAAAGTCACACTCTTGAATGTAATTAGTCTGTATGCTCTAACATCTTCTGGAGAAGTGCTTCTGCTGCTCCGTAGATCAGGAATTTAGTTAAGATTGCAAGCTCTGTGAGCAGTACCTTTTCTTTCCATTTATTGTCTTTCTTTTTTATTCTTTTTTATTAGATTATTTTCTTTATTTAAATTTCAAATGATATCTCATCTTCTGGTTACCCCTCTGAAAAAAAATATCAAAAACAAAAACAAAAACAAAAAATAAACCGTTTCCTCTGACTCCCCCTGCTCACCAACCCACCCTATCCCAATTCCTGGCCCTGGTATTCCTCTACATTGGGGCATAAACTTTCACAGGACCAAGGGCCTCTCTTCCCATTGATGACAAACTAGGCCATCCTCTGAGTCATATGCTGCTGAAGCCATTGGTCCCACAATGTGTACTCTTTGGTTGGTGGTTTAGTCCCTGGGAATTCTGAGAGTACTAGCTAGTTCATATTGTTGTTCTTCCTAAGAAGCTGTAAACCCTTCAGCTCCTTTGGTCCTTACTCTAGCTTCTTCATTGGAAACCCTATGCTCAGACCAATGGATGGTTGTGAGCCTCTACTTCTGTCGGGTGCTGTCAGAGCCTCTCAGGAGATAGCTATTTCAGGCTCCTGTCAGCCAGAACTTGCTGGAATCCACAATAGTGTCTGGGTTTGATGATTGAATATGGGAAGGATTCCCAGATGGAGCAGTCTCTGGATTGTAGACTCTGGAACTCCTTCTATGGGTATTTTGTTCCCCCTTCTAAAAAGGAACGAAGCATCGACACTTTGGTCTTTTTTTATTCTTGAGTTTCTTGTGGCTTGTGGATTGTATTTTGGATATTTGAGCTTCTGGGCTAATATCCACTTATCAGAGAGTGCATGCCATGTGTGTTCTTTGTGATTAGGTTGCCTCACTCAGGATGATATTCTCCAGGTCCATCCATTTCCCCAAGAATTTCATAAATTCATTGTTTTTAATAGCTGAGTAGTACTCCATTGTGTAGATGTATCACATTTTCTATATCCATCAATCTGTTGAGGAACATTTGGGTTGTTTCCAGTTTCTGGCTATTATAAATAAGGCTGCTATGAACATAGTGGAGCATGTGTCCTTAAGGTGTGCTGTCAACTTGCTGGTGCATGCTCTTTCCAGTTTCTTTTTGGAGGCACTTAAAGCTATGAGTTTTCCTCTTAGGCCTGCTTTCATTGTGTCCCAAAAGTTTGGATATCTTGTGACTTCATTTTCATTAAACTCTAGAAAATCTTTAATTTCTTTCTTCATTTCTTCCTTGACCAAGTTATCATTGAGTAGAGTGCTGTTAAGCTTCCAGTGAATGTGGGCTTTCTATTGTTTATGTTGTTATTGAGGAGCAGCCTTAGTCCATGGTAATCTGATAGGATGCAAGGAATTATTTCAATCTTCTTGTATTTGTTGAGGCCTGATCTGTGACCAATTATATGGTCAATTTTGGAGAAGGTACCATGAGGTGCTGAGAAGGTATATCCTTTTGTTTTACGATTAAAAATTCTATAGATATCTGTTAAACCCATTTGTTTCATAACTTCTGTTAGTCTCACTCTCTTTGTCTAGTTTCTGTTTCCATGATCTGTCCATTTCAGAGAGTGGGGTAATGAAATCTCCCACTATCATTGTGTAGGGAACTATGTGTGCTTTGAGCTTTAGTAAAGTTTCTTTTATTAATGTAGATGCCCTTGCATTTGGAGCATAAATGTTCAGAATTGATAGTTCATCTTGGTAGATCTTAACTGTAATGAATATGAAATGTACCTCCTTATCTTTTTTGATCACTTTAGGATGAAAGTAGATTTTATTTGATATTAGAATTGCTACTCCAACTTGGTTTTGGGGACCATTTGCTTGGAAAATTGTTTTCCAACCTTTTATTCTGAGGTAGTGTCTATCTTTGTCACTGAGGTGGGTTCCCTAAATGCAACAAAATGTTGGGTCCTGTTTACATACACAGTCTCATATCCTATATCTTTTTATTGGGAAATTGAGTCCATTGATATTAATAGATATTAAGGAAAAGCAATAGTTGCTTCCTGTTATTTTTGTTCTTAAAGTTGGAATTCTGTTCATGTGGATATCTTCTTTTAGTTTTGTTGGAAGATTACTTTCTTGTTTTTTTAGGAATATAATTCCCCTCCTTGTGTTGGAGTTTTCCATTTATTATCCTTTGGAGGGCTGGATTTATGGAAAGATACTGTATAAATTTGGTTTTATCATAGAATAATTTCTCCACCTACGGTAATTGAGAGTTTTGCTGGGTATAGTAACCTTGACTGGCATTTGTGTTCTCTTAGGGTCTATATTACATCATCCCAGGATCTTCTGGCTTTCATAGTCTCTGGTGATAAATCTGGTGTAATTCTGATAGGTCTTCCTTTATATGTTACTTGACCTTTTTCCCTCACTGCTTTTAATATTCTTTCTTTATTTCGTGCATTTGGTGTTTTGACTATTTATATGGTGGGAGGAATTTTTTTTCTGGTCCAGTCTATTTGGAGTTCTGTAGGCTTCTTGCATGTTCATGGGCACCTCTTTCTTTAGGTTAGGGAAGTTTTCTTTTATAATTTTGTTGAAGATATTTACTGGCCCTTTAAGTTGGAGGTCTTCACTCTCTTCTATACCTATTATCCTTAGGTTTGGTTTTCTCATTGTGTCCTGGATTTGCTGGATGTTTTGCATTAGCTGCTTTTTGCATTTTGTGTTTTCTTTGACTGTTGTGTCAATGTTTTCTATGTTATCTTCTGTACCAGAGATTCTCTCTTCTATCTCTTTTATTCTGTTTGTTTGTGATGTTTGCATCTATGTCTCCTGACTTCTTTCCAAGGTTTTCTGTCTACAGAGTTGTCTCTCTTTGTGATTTCTTAATTGTTTCTACTTCCATTTTTAGGTCCTGGATGATTTTGTTCAATTCCTTTACTTGTTTGGTTATACTTTCCTGTAATTCTTTAAGGGATTTTTGTGGCTCCTTTTTAACAACTTCTACTTGTTTACTCATGTTCTCCTGTAATTCTTTAAGGGATTTTTGTGTTTCCTCTTTAAGAGCTTGTACCTCTTTACTTGTGTTCTCCTGTATTTCTTTAAGGGAGTTATTTATGTCCTTCTTAAACTCTTGGATCACCATCTTTAGATATGATTTTAGATCTAAAATTTGCTTTTCTGGTGTGTTGGGGTATCTAGTACTTGCTGTGGTGGGAATACTTGGTTCTGATGATGCCAAGTAGTCTTGCCTTTGCTTTTAGCCACCTGTTAATCTCTAGTGTTAGATGCTCTTGCTGTCTCTGGCAGGGTCTGTAAGCCTGTGTCAGCACTTCTGGGAGATGAGCTCTACCCTGGTAGGACTGTGGGTTAGCCATCCTTCCTGGGTGCAGATTGATGAATGGCTGCAGCTTCTGTGGCCTGTGACTCCCAGCTGGTCCCACCTTAGACCCGAGGAGTGGGGTGGTGGTGGTCAGAGCACTCCCTTGAGAGAAACTCTCTGCTTGGGGGACAGGTGTGCAGAGAGGGCCATTTGTTTTCTTTCAATGTCATATTAAAGACAACCAGAGGACATTCACTTGAATTGATTGTTATGCTCAACAAACATTAAGGGAGTGAAAATTGAAATTGAAAGATGAAAATATGTAGTATAAAAACCTATAAACAATTGCTTATAAATCCAACGTATGATAGATTTAATATGGATTTCAGGCAGCAATATTTTAGGAAAGCTATAACATTAATGTAAATTAAATTTAGAACCATTGGAGAAATAATTGGGTCAGCCAGTCATTTGTATCTGTAAAATTTTATTTGTGAGCCTACATCAGCTATAAATTTCTATTCTTTGCACATATATTTTAAAAGAGTTATTTGGTGCTAGGTAAAATACTATTAAAATTAATTTTCACAAACTTTTATATCTTTCCAGTGGAATCTATGCATTCAAGTGTTCATGCACCATTGAGCTATTAAATAAATCTTTCATTAAAATGTTGACTTAAAACCTGCAACAGATGCATTGATTTAAACAGTTGCAGCAAAATATTCCATTTAATATCATAAAGATTTCAAAAACATTGGCATTTGGCTTACCAGAAAGGTGATCATCAGGATCTCTGTCCATTTTTTAAATTAACAAAAGCAGCAACCAAAAGACATCTATCAATATAGAGAAGTTCTCTAGGTGTGGTATAAAATATTTCCTACCAAAGATACAACAGTGCTCAAAATTAATATTTGGCTCATTGAAGAGCCAAACTCCATAGCAATGTTATAAAACAAAATATCAAAAAGTTGTATTAAAAATAGTGCAAACTTTATGTTATATAATTTGAGATTGATCTAAGTTCACCATTTTAAAACTCTCATAGGTACTGCATGGTTAAATGAAAATCATACAAACAGGCTGGATTTTTAGTCTAATTCTGTTTTACAGGGTGGCCCTAAATATACTATACAAAGAAAAGTATTGACCTAGGATCTTTACTAGGAAGACTTAATCCTTAGTCAATCAACCTGTAGGACTAATGAACAGTCCTAGAGAATGTTGCTCATGAAACAGTCATATGTCCTTTTTACTCACTCTTATGTGAGTGAAGCAGAATACAACTATAATTTAAAATGGAAATTTATTGATAATGAATTAACTTTAGTCTAAATATAGCTTGCAAAAGTCAAAATATGTTGCTCACATTAATTAAATTTAGTATATGTAGAATGTGCTATAATAATTGATTAGATATTAAATAAAATCAATTTTTCTATAGAAATTATAAGAATGATAGTATAAATTAAGAAACAATGCCTGCTAATGTTTTAAAGCACAAGAAACAGAATCAGCTTGGCCATTACTTTATCAGCCAGAAATACAAAAGCTTACACTTAACTTCATATTTAATGATATTCAAAAGATAGTACAACATCAATTTTAAAAAGCTCTTCCTGTTTCTAGAGCACTTTAATGTCTTTCTCAAAGTAAAATTACAGAATATCAACCTAGAGGGCATTTGTGTATCCCCTAAAATAAATGACCATATATTTACTAAAGAACACTCAAAGATTGAGGCATGAGTCTTGTGAAGACTGAGTCAAAAACCTTTCTTCAAAGACTCGATAATCACATGTTGGCCTTGTACTATAAAGCCATTCCTACGTGCAGAGGGAAATCAGTGAGATACAACCAAGTAAATGATCAAGGATCCTGACAAGGTAAAACGATGTAAAAGATGTCTCTGCAGAATGACCAGTGACAAGCCTCTATGTATAGAGATTTGAGACCACAATCCGTATGATCCTGTGGCTGAAAACACACATAAAAGCTAGTTTCATATTATCCTTTGTCTCTTAGAAGTCTTAGAAAAACAACAAAAGTTTTTGTCCATTGTTAACAATTTGAAACTAAATCTGCAAACAATTTCCAAGTAAAGATGTTTCAATTAATGAGTTCACAGTTTTTTAATTTCTCAAAATTGCATAATAGTTCCATATACCCAGGAGTAGACAGAATCAAATGATGATAGAATCAGACAAGTGAAGAATGAAGATAATAGTGTGACACAAATAATTTCACACAACCACTTTCAATATTTGAGAAAAATGTCAGGAAGTAGCAAATCACAATGGATTCTTATAAAATTTATAGACACAATGGATGGTAGATCTAATATTTATTTCAAATATAAAGTCAAAACAGAAGATAGATTTCAAAAAAAGTTACACACAGCACAGCACTGATCAACAAGGAGAGGAAGGGCTTGATTAAGTAGTTAAAAGCATGGAAGACAGAATAGGTGATTATGACAGCAAATGAGATAAAATAACTTTAACCATACATACCAGCTGAAAGTTGTCTGGAAATTATGAAAGACCCCAACTATCCCATAGTAAACTTTTTCAAATATTTTTGTTTTGTTTTGTTTTGCTTTGCTTTGTTTTGTTTTGTTTTTCTGAGACAGGGTTTCTCTGTGTAGCCCTGGCTGTCCTGGAATTCACTCTGTAAACCAGGCTTGACCTGGAACTCAGAAATCCGCCTGCCTCTGCCTCCCAAGTGATGGGATTAAAGGCATGTGCCACCACTGCCCGGAAAATTTTTCAAATGTTAGCAACCAATAAAACCAAGTACATCCTGAAGAAATTTTAGGCAAGTTATCCCAGGGGTAGGGCTAGTTGGATCCAATTGCCTGATAATGATAGACAGATAGCAGATAACATGATGTTCTGGCTTTCTCTGTAACAGCTTGAGTCAAGTTTTAAATCCTATGAGTAATTTTTGTCTTTCTAGTACAACTTTACAAAGAGTTATCAGGTATGTTATATATTTAAAGGAAAAGTATCTCCCTAGCATCCAAGAGTATGCAATTGAATGTATCATTGGTGGATGGAGGAGGCAATGGCTCACTCATTAAAAGTGTTTGGATTGCAAGTATGAGGACTTAAGTTAAAATAGTAGCCAGGTTTAATAAAAAAGAATAGATCAAATAATAGGCATGTCCTGTTTTTGCAGGGGGCAGATATATTAGGATGACTGGAAAGTACTCGAGGCCAGTCCAGCTCCTGTTTCAGTGAGAGACTGTCACATGAATAGGAAGAGAGTAGTGGAGGAGGACATTGGGTGTCTTTCTTTGCCCTCTGCTTGAAAATGGATGAGTGTCCCCCCCCCCATCTCTCACTCTCACACACACACACACACACACACACACACACACACAATTTACACTTTACAAATCCATACAAGTAAAATAGAATAAGCTATTATTTTAAAGAATATCATGCTTCATTTCCATTTTCAGAAACCCCATTTAAACTATTTGTGAAAATATTGGACAGGTTTTCATTCCTTGAATGATTGGTGTGAATAAAGATTCATCTTGATAAGTAAATTAAGTTAATTAATAAAGTTGACCTTTCTTTAAATATGCAAGCAAAACTACCCCTAGAGTAATGCTAGAGATCTCCCTTACCATCCTTAATTTGTGATAGTAAATTACTTTGGAGAGAATCCTCATTAATTTTTTAAATGAGCTTTAAAAAACTGGCCCATCTGAAAATAGCAGTCCCAGTACAAACTCTCTATAGATTAAACATTGGCAGAAATATCATCGAATTTGATACTTATGTCACTAAATCATATGCCAAAGAATGGATAATTTGTGTCTACAAATTTCAGAAGACTGTCAAATTATTTTCTTTTTAATGAAAGAGCCCTTTTAGATTACAGCAGAATCTTTATGTTTTGGCACTAAATCACTTTCTCTGCCAAGAATTAGACTAGCAGAATATATTTCTCTGCATATTCCAAATACCTCACTCATTCACTTATTGTTTTATTTATGTGTAGATTTTCTTCACACACAAATACAGGACAGTGGGTTATTATAAGGCAACTACAAGGTTCTTCAAGTTGGTGTTTTTAGGAATGAGTCATTGACAGAGCTCGTGCCGAACAATGGTTAAATCTGATGTGTGGTTTGTAGATTAAGACTTAAATTTGAATGATTTATGTGGAAAGTGATGCTTTAAAAGTCATGGAACTGAATTATAAGCCTATGTTAAAGTCTGAGCTAGGAGATCATGAAGGGTTGACCCTTAGCCATGACTGAGTCTCCAAAATTGAAGAGGAGACATTCTTTGTACAGGAAGATGCAGACGACAAGCTTTTGAATGGGTGATTGATAAAATACAAAAGTGTGATGTGAGGTAGAGTTAAAAGTCTGGATGATTGATGCTGTTTGGGAATGGTGGCTGTTCATTCCCCAAAACTGAGTTACAGAACAAAGAGAAAAGAAGATACAGAGGAAATAACTAGAGCTACAGCCTTTATTCCTGTTCCTGCTACTTACAAGTCCTTATAGATCATCTTTCTGCTTTATAAGTAAAAAATACAGTAAAACTAAAACATATAACCTATAAAGTATGGAATGCCAAACTCTTCATGCCCCTGCCTCCCCATACATTCTACCATTTAGAATGATAGATATATACCATGAAATTTTTAATTCATGTAAAAGTTATAGAAGAGTTGAAAACTTTTGAAAAAATATACCATGCAAAATTCTTCTCCTCACTCACCAAGTTTTTTCAACTGTATACTCTGTGCTAGGGACTGAAGACAAGGTCTCTTGTTTGCTAAGCAATAATTCTATTATTGAGCAAAGCCTATTACCTCCAAGTTGTGTGAGACTATTCCTGGGAAACATGAAGAGACATCTGTCTAGTTATCTACTACAGAGAATCAAAGACAGACCTATGTAAAGATAGCATTAAAATCCAAAATGAGGAACAAGTGAACTTTATTGAGATTACATACAGGAGAACGGAGAGCAGTCTTACTACAGAAGCAGAAATTGTTCAAAGAAAGTTATATCCCAAAAAGCCAACTCAGATTGGGTGGCAGCTTATAAAGGATAAAATACTAAATATTAGTGTGCAGATTGGAAAGTATCTCTTCCCAGCAGCTCAGCCAGTGTGAGACTCTTCCTTACTCCTGGTTGTCTCTATCATTCAAGTACCTTAGATGTTCTGTATGAGACAGTTTGGCTACTCTAAGCTTCTCCTAGGCAGCTTGGATTATCTGAGAGTGTCTCTCAGCAGATCATACTGATTATACAAGCTTTGGTGTAGAGAGGCTAGGTGCTACTGGTCAGTTTCAGGGACTTCTTGTAGTCTCTGAGTTGTTTACTTCCTGAGTCTCAAACAATAAACTTTAGAATATATTCTAGTTCTGAAACACTTAATTCAAAGATCGAATGCTATTTTGGTTTTGCCTCTGAAAAAAACTGCTGCACTTCACCCCACCTTAAATATGTTTTATACTTTTGTATGTTTGTACTTTCTGAAAACTTTATTCATGTCTGGTAGGTGTTTGCCATTCTAGAGATCTGGGGGAGAAGAGCTGATAAATGAGATGGACTAAAGTCTCATGTAATAGCCAATTTGATTCAAACAATATATACCCTGAAGTTTAAGAGGAGTCATAGGAGTAAAGTGTACAATTACAAGGGCAAGACACACGTGGCAACAAATCCAAGTGACAGACAAGCTGCAGGCAGAACAAATATATTTTCCCATATCCAGACGTAATGAACAATCTGAGGTAAAGTCACTTTTATACATTACAAGTGGGAGGGGCAAAAAAAAGCATAACTCAGGAAAAAAATCTGTATTTTTGAAGAATTAAGGTCAGAAGAGTCTTGTTTAGGCTTCTTGGAATTTTCTTACAAGCATTAAAAAATCTCCTCACATTCTCCATTCTTTGACCATGTTCCAACATGTAGTAATGTTGTATTTGGGTCATCATTTCATTATTTTAACAATGCACTGGTTAACCCTCACATTGCCATTAAGACAAATGTAATATTGAAATGTCTAAGTTTTCATTTTGTTTCAATTGTAGATGGCATGTTACATTTTGTGGATAGAAATAAAATGATTGTAGAATAAATGCTTTCAGAATCTTTCCTTATGACCTACAAAATTAGAGTTTATACATAAAAAATATTAATGAAAAAGTTTTGATTCAGTAATGTTTAGGTTCACAAGATTGTATCTTGTTTTCAAAATGCTTGGGAATATTTAGCACATTCAAAGAGAGTATTAAAAATCAATTTCGAATTTAATGAAATTGAGCTAGAAAATAACAGGGAATTAAGGTTTCTGAGTTCAGAGACATCATTACATGCAGATTATGAGTTCTTACTGTGGAGTTGGCTAGCACAGTAGGTTACTGAGTTATAGCTCTAAGAACTAACTTAAAATAAGAAGCCATACTATTGAATGATATCACTTGAAAACTCTACCAACATTCTTCATTGAGTACAAAGCAAGCAATGAATGCAATCCATTATTGTAAAGGTCATTTTATTCCCTTCCTTTCAAGAGTAAATTTCTATTCATGAAATCAGGTGTTTTCCTAAATTTAACTTAAGAACAAAATTCCAAGATAGGTAAAGGGTTTAATTCTTTCTTTTCTTACCTGTGAAATGATTTAGAGACATCAGCAATACATGACCATTTTGGTGCAGATAGACAGCCTTCCCATGCAGAATAAAATGATATTATTGGTCAAATCTTTGCTTAAATACAGCTTGGGTTAAACCATTGAATTTGGTGCACTAAATTCCATTGTGCAGCTAGTAAAGTCACTAGACAGATGCAACAACTGATGAGAAAGCTAATGGGGGAGGAATAGGTGCTCATTTCTAGGTAAAGACAAGCAACAACTTTCAAGGATAACATTATATATTTTTATGTTGAAATCTGTTGTAATCTCTGATGTTAATTATTTATTCCAGTTCACAGAACATATAATAAACACAAGCTCAACTTCCAAATACAACAAATCTATTCTTATAAGAACTTGTCCTGATTCCATTTACCTGAAATTTTATTTAAGTAAACCAATTATGCCTTAATGTCTCCTTAAATGTTTTTTTGGCTACATTTCTACTCTTATTTTATTTTCTAAGCCTTGGGAATGTAATAATGTTCCAACCAGGAAAATACTTGTTTGTTACTTACTGCCCATTAATTTTCCTAAACATACATCATCTAATATTTTTAATTCTATATTTGACTACTATGATGCACTCTGCCAGTTTTTGAGCATATCAATATAGTAACAGGCCTTTCTGTCTGCTCCTTGCTATCCATTCTTGGTTATGTCATTTCTACTACTGTGGAATGCAACTGAATAACATGCTACTGGATGAGAACCAAATAAGAAAGAGTTGGTTGTTTGCAATATGGAAATCCCAAAGAGTCTACTAAAGATGAATACAATTTAAGGAATAATACCTAGAAATGTACTTGTAATTCTCCTCAACTCTTACTAAACTGGAGATATTGACACTAACACCTGGGCAAAGTGCAGAAAGTAAGAGACTATGGCATTCTAAGTTCTAAATGGAATATTTGTATTTTGCTCATTCCTCCAAGGCACAGGAATCATAGAGGATGAACAAAAAAAAAAATGTCAGAACTGATAGATTACTACATGACATTTTTTTAAGATATAACTGGATAACTGTGCATGTGTAAATTGACAACAGTTGTGACACTATGCACAAGATCTGTGCAACTCTAGCAAGACAAAATCTCCACATGGTTATAACAGTTGAGAATGCAATCTCACCACTAGCCAAGGAGATTCTGAAAATTGATAGCTACTGTCAAAAGCATTGCCAGGTTTTTTTTTTTTTTTTTTTTTTTTTTTTTTTTTTGTAAGTTGACTTTTCTTTAGTGGCCAGCCAATTGATGTGCTTAAAAACAAATAAAAGCCAAGGTTCGGTGGTCTAAAGTAGTAGTTCAAATGGGAAACAATGTCCATAATCTCAGACATTTGAATGCTTGGTCCCAAGCTAATAGTAGTGTTTAGAAAAGTTTAGGAGGTGTGATATATTGCCAGAGGAAATATATCAATGGACAAGCTTATAGATTTTAAGGAATAACCTTCTAGTTCTCCTCTTCTGTCTCATGATTATGTTTCAGGATGAGGTCTCCCAAGTTACCACTGCTCTCATCATATATGCAACTTGTTGCCATGCTATCGCCATTGTTATAAACTCTAACACTCTGGAATTGTAAGCCAAAAATCTCATTTATAAAATGCCTGATCAAAGTGCTTTATCATACCAAGAGAAAAAACAATAACCAATACAGTGGGAGAGATGGAACCGATATGGTATAACTTGGAATATATGAATGAAAATAACAAAAAATTATTAATTTCTTGAAGATAATTTATATATGTATATATATATATATGAGTATGTATGTGTATGTATATATATATATATATATATGTGTGTGTGTGTATGTATATATGTGTGTGTATGTATGCCAAAAATGAGGAAAAATGGTGTGCTAAAGTAGAAGTAACTGAAACCTGACTTGACTTCTCATTAAATATAGAATGAGAAATCTGGCCTAAAGTAATGTTATTATCAACTAGAAAAGTACATATATTTTAGGGATATTTGAAAAGTATAAAATGATATACAAATACAATTAAGTAATCTAGTTCGCCTGGAACTTATGGACTTCCTGGGAAGGAAGATCCTATGTTAATATAAGAACTATCAAGTTATATATATATATATATATATACATATATATATATATATATATAACTTGATATATACTTATATATACTTATATATAACTTATATATAACTTATATATATACTTATATATAACATAAATATATATATATATATATAACTTTATATATATATAAATTTACTATCAACTAGAATCAATAAGTAAAATGAAAATGAAAGGAGTGTATATGAAAGACAGATATAGCCATGTCCCTATACGCTACTCCAGCAGATAGCCCATACTCAATTGTAGGCCAAGCCAAACAGAAGAGTAGATAACTGTCTAGCCCAAACATCATGAAAGAGGCTTTGTGAGGTTGTATGGTCTTGCTACTGCAGCCTGGGTCTCTCTTTCTGCAGCTGAGGCCTGTGGTGGTGTGCATTAGTCAAAAAGGAGGCAATGTATAAATGAGATATTTTATTATAGGACAGAGAGAATAGGCCACTCATGTAGAGAGAAAGAAAGGAGAGGAAGGAGAGGAAGGAGAGGAGAAGAGAAGGAGAGAGGGAGAGAGAGAGAGAGAGAGAGAGAGAGAGAGAGAGAGAGAGAGAGAGAGAGAGAGAGAGAGAGAGAGAGAGAGAGAGAGAGAGAGAGAGGAGGAAGAAAGCAAGAGATCAAGAAGGCAAGAGAAAAGAACAAAGAGCAGGAAAGAGAGGAAGAAGGCAAGAGAGGAGACAAAGAGAAGAGACAAAGAGCAAGAGAGGAGACAAAGAGCAAGAGAGGGAGGAGGGGGCAAACCACCCCTTATATTGTATGGGGCGTGGCTATCTGTCTTTGGGACGATGCATGCCTGGCTGTGGTCAGATGACTGGGGGTAGGGTCCAACTAGAATGCTGGAAGCTTGGAGCATTGTCTGCCTGATAGAGCTCACATCTCCTGTCGGGGCAGCTGTGAGAGGTTGCAACTGAAACCGGACCCAAAGACTCAGGAGTTATAGCCGAAGTCCTTCCACCCACTGCAGGCAGAAACTGCCCACTATGGCTCCAGGGCTCTCGGACAATTACTCGACCGAGCCTAAGTTGCCTGAACAGACCACTGCCCTATAATGCTTCATCCAGCAACTGTTAGCTGAAGATGTAGAGGCACATAGATACACATTAGGCAGAGCTCAGAAACCCATGGAAGATAGGGAAGAAGGATTGCAGGGGCTAGAGAGTTCAAAGACATCAAGAGAATGTGGCCTACAGAGTAAAACTGTTTGAAACTCATGTGTTATGGATATTTTTGTGTTAAGTAGAAAAATGTTGTGATTTTTTAAAACAGGACAGATCAATGTTAGCTATTATTCTCGTCTTTCATAAAACTAAAGCCAAAGTTTAAGAGTGACTGGTGTGAAATTTTTCTGTACACATGGCAGAGCCATTGCATTCATGAGCTCATAATAACTGAAGGATAGCAGTGACTGCCTGCACAAGAACAAGACAGTTAAAATTTGCCATTGATGGGAGAGGGACTTGTGAAGCTCCCCAAGCATGAAAGATCTGTTAAGTATAAGTGACTGCTTATGGAAAGAAAACAACATTTATCCAATGGCATGATTTCTGGTAAGATGACCCTAACCCAAGCAGATGGTTCTACATTTCTGTTCATATGGGAAGCTCTACAGTTGTTTTCAACGTTCCTAATTTTACAACCCTTTAATACAATACAATATCTCCTATTGTAGTGATTCCTAAACATAAAATTATTTCATCTTCATAAGTGAAATTTTGCTACTCTTATGGATCATAACAAAACTGTCTGCTTTGTAGGATATTTGATATGTGATCGTCAGGGAGTCATAGCACACAGGTTGAGAATATTTGCTCTAACTGAACACACTGGGTTATGGTCGTGCAAGAGCAAGTAGATTGGAAGAGTAACAAAAATTTCCAAAATATTATTAGGAGTCCAAATTAAATCAATTATTATTCATTTGGCTTTTCATAGACTTTTAAGGTTTTACCATTCTCTGTAAGCTCAGAGGTATATAATCTTATACATTGAATATGTTTGGTACTCATTTTACTATTAACCATTCCTTTTCATAATGACTTTCTACCTCCAAGTAAATTTAAGATAGCTCTTTAGGTAAAGCTTCACATTGCTAGCAATGACACAGATTTAAGACCCTTTCCTAAGGGGATCTTGCTTTTTCTATATTGCTCTTGGTATTTTCCTTGAACAAGTTAATCTGTAATATAATTCTATGTCATCTTCTGTAATGTCTCATGGGCTGTTTTTAAGAAATAAATAATTTAATATATACAAATTTTCTAAGGACACTGTTTGGTGGTTTGACTGTTAATGGCCTTCATGGATTCCTATGTTTGAATATCTGATTCTCAGTTGTTGAGAAGGACTTGGATATACAGTTTTGTTGGAGAGTTATGTCACTGAAGGTGGGTTTTGAGGTTTTGAAACTCTCTTACCATTCCAAGTGTCTAATTTTCTCTTTCTCATGGTTATGGATCAAAAGGTGGACACTCAGCTGTCTATCAACAGATTTGAGCTCCACAGCATGAACACTAAACCTTAGAAACTATAATCCAATTAAACTCCTTATTTTCTAAATGGTATTGGTCATGCTGGTTTATCACAGCATTATAAAGTAACTAATAATACAGTAAATATATTATATTTTACATTTTATATTTTAAAGCAAGCTGTGTCACCTTTTATACTAGTAGAAAAATACTTATCATGCATTGAAGAATTTCTCATAGTCAAAAAAAAATAAATAACCTTTTACAGGCAGCTTCAAAACCCTTGGTATTTCTCAAGTGAGCAGTGTATTTATTATTCAAAGTTCAGGCTGATAAAATGACTTAAGCCAGTGGCAGCCACTGTTGACAGTCCTGGGTGGAGAATAGCCTTGATGAAAGGCCAACCATGTTATTACAAAACATAAATGTTGAACCAGAACATATTACCCTGAGCTCTAAGAGGAGAAGAGGGCTGGAGATTGAGTTCATGGCTATGGACCATGATTCAGTTAATCAATCATGGCTATATGATGTTGCCTTCATACATCTTTGGATATTGACATTTGAGTGGGTTTCTTTGTGGACACCACTCTATTTATATATGACCACCCCAATAATGAGATAGTACCAAGTCTCCAAGGTTATGAAAGGTTTTTTTTTTTAATTTTATTTTAAAGCCGAACATTTACAAATTCCACCAAATGTATCTCTGTTGTTGTTTCTTTTAATTTTTGTATCTTGATTTTTTTTAATTAGATGACTAGGTTTCTAGTATTTTCATGAACACTACTAGTTTTTCTAGTAACTGTGGAAGAAAACAATGGTCATGGCGTCCTCCTAGTTTTTATTTTTCTGATCAGAAGTAAAAGTAGCCCTGAGTACTCCAGTATGTGAATAAGCTTGTGACAGCTCCAGAAAGACTTTTAGTTTTAAGAGGCTCTAAATTTACTCTTTAATCTCAAATTTTTAACATAATAAAAGCTAACTTTCAGATGATACTATTATTTATACTGTTGCATAAAATATTAACCTTTTACATCCATAATCTTTTGTCTACCAAACAACAGCAACAAAAAGACTGAAAACTGAATTTACAACCTTGTTAAGAGACTGCTGCTTTTGTTGACTGTGTCTTTCTGTGTCCCTAAGCTTAGTTGTTCTTAATATAATTAATTCTGTCTCAGTCTTTTCCCACTTTTATTCTTGTATAAGGAAATTCTGGATATAGAAGTATAACCTTAAAGAACTGTAGTCTAGACCTCAATTGTCTAATCACAAATTTTAATAGTGTTTTTTTTCATTATGTTCCTACTCCTCAGATGAGCTTGCGGTCTAAAGGATTATCACTCTGCCTCCCTGTCAGTCTCTAACACATACCAGTCCCTATTGTTCATACAACATTCTAGACATCTAGCTTTCTTCCTTAAACATTCCTCTTAACTCCTCACTGACTATCTTTGTGACTGCTGTACCTTCAGCACAAAACACAGAGACTTTTCCATAAATGTACTAGTGCATCAGTGTTTTGCAAAAATCTCATTAAATATATGTTGAATGAGAAGATTAGTGGATAAAGGAATAAAGAAAAACAGGACAGAACAATTGACTAGATAAATGAATGAATAGTATAATGAGGAATGCATTCCAGCCAATGTAATAAAAGTCTGCCTATACAAATACAGCTTTTTTACGAAGGATACATTAATATTGTTAAATTTATGTGCACATATAATGCCTTGCTTTTTATGTGAAGGGGAAATTGAGTGAATATTGCAGCCTGAGGCATCTGAAAAAAAATGATTTGTCACAGAAGTGAGAAAACAATCAGTGGAGAAAATTAAAGCATAGAAATAGATTTTGACATCTTAAGGGTATGGGGGGAAGTTTTGTTGACTGTTGTAATTAAAATAACAGCCTTGAGCTCATGGTGTTACAGAATACATAATGTGCAAAGATTCACATATACAATGTTTTATGTTATTAGAGAAAAAGATATTTAGCAAAAGATCTATGATTGTAATAGAATATTGCTTGAACATTTAAGCATAGACATTGTTTTGACATTATAGCTAATAAATAGTGAAAATCCAACATGTTATTTGAAAAATTAGGTTACTTCTACTTTTTTGCTAATAAAGTATGTTCTATTTTTTTAAATAGAAAAGTTATATAATTAACTTTATTCATGTTCTTTATAAAATAAAGGGAAAAATATGTGAATTATGAACAAACTTAGTTCTTGTGAACATATCATTAATGATGACATTGAAAATAATAGGGTACAATCCTTCTATGTAACAAAAATTGAAAATATTTTAATTTTGCTTTATTAGTCAGGGTTCTCTAAAGTCACAACACTTATGCAATGTTTCTATACACTATGGAAATTGTTGGAATGACTTACAGTCAACCATCCAATAACACAACAATGGGCAGTGGTGTTGCTTAGCCCCACCTGGCTAGGTATTTTAGCTGGTCTTCTGTATAAGGTGGAATTCTGAAGTAGGTTCCAACAGATGTTTTGTCAAGTAAACACAAGTAGAACAAAGAAGAAGTAAGCCTTCCTTTTTCCATGGTCTTCATGTAGGCCTCCACCAGAAAGTATGGCCCAGATTATCCACCTGGACCTAGGATGGTCTTTACTAGGAAATTGCTCTGTTCCAGGTTGGCCTTGAACTCAGACATCTGTGCCTGTCTCCTAGAAATAAATGCCTGTGCTACCTTGCCTGGGCTTAAGCTTTTCATGGCCACTATGCTTCCAGTTTCAGATCAAAAGCCTGTGTCTTCCAGCCTCAAGTTCTGGATCACAGGTGTGCCCTCCATTTCTGCATTGTAGTTCATTCCAGATAGAGTCAAGTTGATAATTGGGAATAGCCATCACAATTACCTTTTGCATTGTTCAATTGAAGTAGTTCCATGTATATTTATTGGAAAATACATTTTGGTACAATGTCATTACTATATCATTATCTTAAAAATAGATATTTAATTGTAAAATCCACACAACCATTTTATTTATTTATTGAGAATCAGAAAAATAAAACTTTTAATTTTACCTCTAGTTGTTTCTTTTTAATTTTTTTTATTCTGTTGGTTATTTTTGAGATTGTGTTTTAATGACAATATTTTACTCTTTACTTTTCTCCCTTCAAATTCTCTCTTGTAATTCTCCCAACCCTCCTTCAAATTCATGGCCTTTTTTTTTTAATCAACAGTTATTGCATTTGTATGCCTTTATATATATACATATATTTCTATATATAACCTGTAGAGTCCATCCAATTTTAAGTGTATATAGGTTTTCATGAATTACCATTTGTCTGCCGGAGCCAATAGGTATGTTCTTCCCCGAGGAAGGACATGCCTCCTGTTCCCACTTCCCTTGTTGCCTACAATCTTTGGGTAGAATTGAGGCATCATGGGCTTTTCTCTATCCATTTTGGCATGTCTTTGATTTCCTTCTTGTTCAGCTTACACTTATACTGTTATATTGAAGAGACTTTACAGGAATAGCTTCCGATGTTACTTGGAGACACAATGTAACAGTAAAACCCCTTATCCTATGGCTCTGACAGTCTCCCACCCTGGAACCAGCAATGTTCCCTAACTTTAAGTGGAAGAATGTATGCTGTCTCTTTCTTCCTGTGAATCATCTCCATTCTCTCTGAAAAACCATGTTTAACACTTCTAGTTCCACCATATCTACTTCTAACACATTCCTTTATTATGTTTAGTTGAAATTTTTCTTGAGGCTAATTCGACAGCTTAAATAATTCTTTGATTTTTGACATAAAATTCACTCCATTTTTTTTTCTTTTTTTGATCTAGTTACATTTTTATTTTAAAAATTGCAATAAACAAAACACAAACAACAGCAACAGCAACCACAAACCAAAACAACAAAAACAAAACAAAAACAAAAACAAAAAACAACTCAAGTCTAACTAGAAATATTTGTTATTACAGTTGTATGTTTTGCTCTTTTAAAATTTTTCCAAAATATAGCATATTAGTGACTTATTTTTATTAAATATATTTCTAGCTCATAATACATAGGATTATTTTATTATTTGGAGAATTTGTGCCCAGTATTATCCTGTTGTCTCCCTTCCTTCTTACCAGGGCTCTCTGCACTAAGTAGGGGCTGTTCCTGTTTATTATTGATATCAGTCACAGGAGCTCATAGTAGCATGTGGTAGTAATAGCTTTAACATAGACTCTGCTGTGCCAGCACCCAGGCTCCTCCTAGACCTAGCCTTTCAAAATGTGAGCCTTCCTGTCCCAGCCCTCACCTTAGCTACTGGAAGAAACATCTCATAGTGATGTACTGGAAATTTAGATTCTCTGGCTTTACCCCAAATCTAATAAGATAAAACTTGAAAATTTTGAAGTTGGGGCCCAGAAATCTTTGTTACCCAGATGATTTTGATGGTCTCAATTTGAGAAGCACCGTGTTATGTCAGGCATCCTTTAAAATCATCCCCTGTTTATTTGTTTGTTTGTTTGTTTGTTTTCAAGACAAGGTTTCTCTGTGTAGCCCTGGCTGTCATGGAAAACACTCTGTAGATCAGGCTGGCCTCAAACTCAGAAATCCACCTGCCTCTGCCTCCCAAGTGCTGGGATTAAAGGCGTGTGCTACCACTGCCTGACCCCCTTTCTGTATTTGTAGCTAAAGGAGTGGAAGTTATTTCATCTCTTGTCACCCGGGGAGCTTAGACCATGAGTGAGCATTGTAACTGAATCTCCCTCTCTCTTCCCCTTCCTCCCTCCTTTCTTTCACTTAGTCTTGCTATGGAGCTCTAGTGGGTTCTTAAGACTTAGCACCCTCACCTCTCAAGTACTGGCATCGCACAGGTGTGCAGCACTATGCCCAGTTGGACTTCCTTTTCTCCTCCTCCTCCTCCTCCTCCTC
>NW_022196905.1:61732093-61761134 GCF_008632895.1 Mastomys coucha | reverse complement strand
TTCTTTTTATTGGTTATTTTATTTATTTACATTTCAAATGTTATTTCCCTTCCCTGTTTCACCTCTGCAAACCCCCTATCCCACTCACCTCCCCCTTGCTTCTATGAGGGTGTTCCCCCACCTACCCACCCCAACCCGCTTCACCACCATAGCATTATCCTATGCTGGGGAATCAAACCATCACAGGTTCAAGGGTTTCCCCTCCCACTGATGCCAGATAAGGCAATCCTCTGCTACATATGCAGCTAGAGCCATTTTCTTCACACATATATTTCTCAAAAGTTGGGTGAAATTCTTTGCTCTGACCCTCTGTTGATAAGTTCTTTTTCCACTATAATGAATTTTGTTCTTAAGAGGTCCTCTTGACCTTTGACTTGTGCAATTAAAATAGGACACCAGTAAATGCAGGTGTTTTGGTTTCACTTGGTTTGCGTTTGTTTTGTTCTATGACCTCTGAAATTACTGATTTTGTAGTTTGGTCCTCGTCATAATTTGGGGAAGATAGCCATTATTTTTTACAATTATTGCTTGCATCATTTTCTTGTTTTCTCTTCTTCTGATATAAACATTACATTTATAACATTTTATTATAAAATTATAATTAGGCCACTTATCCCTCTGCCCAGTTCCTTTCCTTCCTATAACTCCTTTCATGTTTCCAATTCTTCACTCTCTAAAATTCCTGGCACACACACACATACACCCACACACACATGCACACACTCACACACACACACACACACATATATGTATGTGTGTGTGTAACTTTGTGTGTGTGTGTATTTATATGTGTGTGTGTGTGTACAAATATATATATATTTGTATGTATGTGTACATGAACATTAACTTCTGTCTTAAATCTATCCATCTTTCCTTCCTAAAATTAATCATAATTATTTTCTCTTTGCACTAGATATGGATTCATCCAACACATGCAATTAGCCACTTATTTAACAAAATATTACATAGTACTGTCATTTAAGAACATATCATATGCAGAACAACAACCAGTTTGTAATTTTTACCATGGATGCTCTATAATCAGTGTATCCAGTCTCAGTTGCATGGTTTACACCCATACCCAAGACCATACAATTATTTCTTTTAGTTAATCTCTGGTTTTGTGGATTTCTGTTCAGACATCAATAGTATTTTATGACTCACATCTTAGAGGATATGAGCAAACATCTACCCACCCCAGTGTAGGCACTGAAAACTGACAAAAGGTTATATTCCATGAAAACCCAACTTGAAAAACCAATGACTTTGTTGGGGTTATGTGCAAATGTGATACTGAGGGGCTACTGAGAAGAGAATGGGTGACTCCAAGGCAAATACATTACTGAAACCTCATTCTATCATGGGTGGCTATTTATAGTTGTTCCCTGTGACTTGCCAGAACCTCAAAAGGTCAGAGATTCTCTACTCAATAACTCTTCTCTATTTCTATAACTTAAGGGACAGGCCTTTTGATTTTTTTTTTTTAAGTTTCAGATTTCCTCAGTTGGCTTAAAGCAAGTGTTTGAGGACTGAATACTATAGATTTATATCATGACTGTACTGCTAACTAATTAATACTCCCTAGGAAGATTATTTTTCTTCTATGTGTTTTTTTTTTAAATCATCTAAAATTTAGATTGATAATAGTAAGTCATTAGTATTATCATGATTAGTAATATCACAATGATTAAATATGTTACAGATACAATCTTTCAAACTGTATTAGTGAGGTTGGCGCTCAGTTGGTTGAGTGCTTGCCTACCCGTAATGGTGCTCTACATTTGATTTTTATTTGTGACTTCACACAGTTTCAATCTCACCACTCAAAAGGCAAGCATAGTAGAATTTGAGGTTTAGAGCCATACTAGGCTGCATGACAAGTTCAAAGCAAGCTTGGAAGACATGAGATCATGTTCAAAGGGCAGGTATCCCTCAATACAAACTAATAAAAGCAGTATTGTTAGCAGACAGTAAGTATTCTATAAGGCTAAAATCCCATCTACAGTCACAAAACTCGGAGGCCAGGAAGTACTTGCTGACATGAGCCTGATATGGTTGTCTCTCTGCCAGAGACTGAAAAATACAGAGGTGGATGCTCACAGCCAACTATTGGACTAAGTGCAGGGTACCCGATGGAGGAGCTCGAGAAGGACCTGAAGGAGCTGACAGGGTTTGCAGCCCCATGGGGAAAGCAACAGTGTCAACAGCCCAGAACCCCCAGACTGGACCACCAACCAAAGAGTACACCATGGCTCCGGCCACATATGTGGCAGAGGATTGCCTTGTTGGACATCAGTAGGAGGAACAGCCCTTGGGCCTGAGAGGGTTCAATGTCCCAGTGTAGGGGTAGGGCAGGAACAAAGGAGTGGGTGGGTGGGTGAGAACTCTCATAGAGATAAGGAGAGGGGGGATGAGATAGGGGGTTTCTGGAAAGGAGATCTGGAAAGGGGATAACATTTGAAATGTAAATAAAGACAATATCCAATAAAAGGGAAAAAAGAAAAGATCCTAAAGAAAAATAAAGTTAGAAATTCATTATCATTACAGATGACTTATTAAAAGATAATCATTTTATTGCCATTATTGCAGCCATTCTCTTTCTCCAAGAATTAATGACAGCATATTAATAACTGGAAGTTTGTTTGATTAACATTTTTGAAATTTATCGGGTAAAGACTGAAATCACAGAAAAATCAATGATGATCTTAAAAGTAGGAGAATATCTTCTGTGTGTCATCATGCATTGTATAGTATATGCATGCTTTTCACAGTGATGCAATTTGGATTGTATCAATGGTATGATACCATTTTATATTACAGTGATAAAATTTAATCTATGCTTTTGACTGATTTTTCACAAAGACTAGACCTTAACATTGTTGTTTTTCTTTAATGTATCTGTCTGTTTCTCTGTCATTTAATTTCTTCCTAGTCAGTGGGAAGTTGTAGAGATTAGAGGAAAGAGTTGTAAATTTTTGTAAACTGCTGTGAGTATAAAACAGGCAGATTGACATCTTTTTTTAAAAGATCTAAAAATATTACCTGGCATGACGTATTGACCCCATTAACTGTGTGCTGAGAAGGGCAGAGATAACCTGTCATAAACTTGTTAAGTCCACAAGGAAAGCTATGTGATTCAGGCCACAGTAAGGCCATGATTTAGATGTTGGGTGACATTGGCAAAGAACAGGCAGGTATCAAGCCATAAGAGGATTGTCCCTTGGGTTCATGTTCAACCCATGCTCTCTTATGCTCTCATCCATTAAAATTGCCCATTGTCTGTCAGTCACAATCCAAAATTTCCCCTCTTAGTTCTTTAATCATAGTCTGTATTATTTAGTTTTTCTGTGTCAGGTTTAACTGGGTCCTCATCTTCCTCTCACCGATTAATATCCATGTTGACTTGTTTTGTGAATCAATAATTTAAAATGCAATAATGTACCATGGAGGAATTAAAATCTTCTGAAGTGACCAAATTATTTGGTCATAATAACAACAAACATATTTCAAGTGTTAAGGATGTAATTTAACTATAGGAATTCCTATAGGTTAACCTTTAACTCTGTAAAAGAGAAGAGTATTGTCTGATTTGCCAAACAATGGTAGGGTGGCATGGGAACTCTCGTAGATGTCCATCTCACACAGCTAAATAACAGCAGTGGTAGCTTCTGAACAGGGTAAGCCTCTCCTTCTGAATGATCAGTTTAATAAATCACCTTTAATTCATTAATAATAGACCTATACTCTTGAATACATAAAGGAATATGGCTTAAATAAGTTGATATATTAAATTATAGGTTTAAAAATAAACAGAAAAAACTATGATAACCATATGTTACATGTACTAATATAGAGCATATATCAGAAACAAAGTATGTTAGTTATATAGCTGACAAGAATAAAGTTGAAAGCATTAAGATGGAGAGCTTTTGTGTCTAAGAATCCAAAAAAAACAGCAGTAAATCTAGCATTTTGTATTCTAACCTCATCATTGGAAAAGCCAAAAGGAAAATCACCCTTGGATCTGCTGTGATGGCCGCCACATCCTTACTATTCAAGGTACTGTTTTCTAACATTTGAGAAAATGTAGTTGCTTTTCTGCTGCTGTAATAGAATTTCTTGTGAAAAACACCCTTGAGAAGAAAGGATTTTTCTGGGCTTATAGTTCCAGAGATTATACTATCCATCATGGTAGCAAAGGCACAACAGCAAGGTAATGAGGCAGGTAGACCTTATTTCATCTCTACACAAGAAACAGAAAGGAAGACAAGGAAGAAGGGTGAGGCTACATGACCTCATATACTGCTCCCAAGTGACTTCTTTCCGCAGGAGTCTATCTATAACCTTCTCAAGCAGTGCCATCAGCCAAGGACAAAGTAGTCAAGCATTATGGAGGATAGGGAGCACCTTGTATTCAAAACACATAATCAGATTGCCATATTCACCAACCTGGTGTCTGACTCCGACCAGATTCTCTCCTTTTTTTTTTTTTTGCAACCAAGATTAGAAGCATCTAGAATTTTCTAGCTCTTCAATCTCCATCTTGTTATGATGGATTTAAGTAATTAACTTTTATTGTTAATATATCTTATATTACTCAAGCAGTAGTTGAGCTTTGCCTCTTCTGCATACCCTGTAGTTCTTAAATCTTTTTTCAATATTGCTTGCCAACTGAGAGTCTTAAGTGGAAAATGTTAGAAAACTATACTGTGGTTCCACATATAAGATAAAATTATGCATTTTTTAATATCTTGGACCTTTTTATCAGTTCTTAGACTGACTTTTCCAATTGTCAACAGCAGAAACAATTTCATGGTCATATAATGTTTACACATGCACACACACACACACACACACACACACACACACACACATACACACCTGCCAAAATGATGTTGTGTTAAAAATGATATTCTCCAGAGTTAGTGAGTATATGCAAGCTCTTTATAGACATCTATCCATAAGCTCCCTGAGTCTAATCATGTAAACTAGAGCAACAGCATGCTGAATGTGCAAGGTTACAGCTATTCCTGCAAAATGTCAATTTGCAGCAAACAAAATACTATTCAAGAGATTTTCTCAAATGAATTTAAGGATGTGGTTGCACATTTCAAAATCTTTCCTAATGCCTTGGGCTTTACAAATAAATATTTGGCATTCTCTTTGTGTCTTTTTGTTTTCCTTGGAATAAACATATTATCTCATTTACAATGAAGAATGTCTTTTATAACTTGGAACTATAGCATATGTATGTATGTGCATATGCCTATATATATATACATATATATATATATACATATATGTATACATATATGTATATATATATATATACTATTGTGGAGACTTTCTCAATAAGTACAGGTTTCTACAGAGAGCAGAAGTTGGCATAGGATCCCTGGCAGCTGAAGTTACAGGCAGTTGTGATTTTACCAGAGTAAATTCTGAAAATTAACCTCATTTCATTTGTAAGAGCATATGCTCATAACTACTAAATCATTTCTGAAGCTTTAGAAAATAAATTTTAAAATACTTATCTAAAATCATATTCTTCCAAACTTTTATAATTACATTTACTTACTTGAGTATGTGTGGGTGTCATGCACATATCATGGTAAGGTATATATGTAGAAGTCAGAGGGTAACTTGAGGAGAGTGGTTCTCTTTCCACATTGTGTGTTAGGGGTCAAACTTAGCTTCTCAGGCTTGATGATAAATTCATTAACCCACTAACCTTGGAAAGACCTTTCAGACCTCTGTCTGAAAGCCTCTGAAAGTTTGTATCATGTTATTCAAAGCCAAACACTTGTAACTCTGAGATTTAAATGCCACTAGAGATTTAGTATTGAAATATTCAGAAATGTAAGTTGATGATTTTAACTCTTTCGCACTTATATATGGCTTCTCATAGACTGTAGCTCTTAAATCCTGTTTGATTTCTATAGCATGCTAGAATAATCTCAGCAATATATAATTCAGTTTTTAGCACAAAATTTGAGGGCAGCAAACTGAATCAAATGTCAATATTCACTGTCATTGCCAGTGTAAAGATACATCATATAAAAATAAGTACCCTTTTACAATATTTCTTTGTTCTGCAATGGAAAAAAAGCATTGCAGATCTTAGAAGTTTAATCATCTCTTTTATTTTGTCTCAGAGTTTATTATTACTTTTGTTGAATTCTTTTTTAAAATTAATTAAAATATAATTAAATTAGTTCTTCCCTTTCCTTTTCTCTCTTTAAACTCTCTGATGTCTTCTCCCTCACATACCACCCATATCCCACTTTTTTTCCCACTAAACTTACAGGCCTTTTGTTCATTGGTTATTATTGTTTTACACACACACATGTGAGTAAAATATAAGTATAGCCTTCTGAGTCCATTTAGTGTTGCTTATGTGGTGATTCCAGAGCCAACCACTTTGTACTGGATAAGCATGAAGAGAATGACTAAAAGAGATACCATTTTGGCACCCAATACCAAGAAGTTTCATAAGATAGAAGTATGTGGACCAGTGAAGTGTTATGTGGATAAATGCAGTGATGAAAAATGGTCACAGGAGGAAAACATAAGATGTAAGGAAGGAGAACAAGAGGTCATTGAAAAAATACTGAATGACTGAGCAAATAGAAAAGCAATGAAATAGTGACCTCTCAGATCAAGCAACATGCTTGTTATTGATGCTGCAAGAGCATTATTTCACCCCAAAATATAACAGTGGTTGAAGATCAGGACTTCTTGTCTTTAATTTGGTAAGGTAAAACTGGTTACTTAAAGACACAAATAGGCTGGACAGTGTTGGTGAATGCCTTTAATCTCAGCACTTGGGAGGCAGAGGCAGGCAATTTTCTGAGTTCTCGGCCAGCCTGGTCTACAGAGTGAGTTCCAGGGGCTACATAGAGAAACCTTATCTTGAAAAAAAAACAAAAAAATAAACAAAAAACAAACAAACAAACAAAAGACACAAATAATTTATACAAAAAATGAAAGTCATTTTTAAAAATCAAAAGTACAAAATTCAACAATAGTGGATAGAAATTTATGACAGCATAACATATTGAAATAATTAGAATGAGACTGTTATTATTCATCTTTTAAATATCTTGAGTTAAATTCTTCAAAGACAACAAAAAATGTCTTCCAAGGCAATCGTCGATAACTATTTCACTCATCAAATATCTATTCAACCTTCATTTCTCCAATATATTTCAAAGGTCTGGGTTTCAAAATCAAAAGATTACCTTCCTATTCTTGAATGGATCATATAAGAAAATTGAAAATGCCATCAGCAAAGATAGAGATATGCTGCAAGATCTGTGGCAGATAGGACTGTTTGGACCTTTGGGTAGATGTCGAGACCCCTGGTTGGAAGAGCTGAGTAGTGACTGTTGTGGGAAAGGCTGCTGGGGGCTGCTGTGGGAAAGGCTGCTGGGGCTGCTATGCCTGGATACTTCCTAAAGGAACATGGACTTCATGGGGCCTGTAAAAGATGAAAACCTTAAGTGAATTGAGAACACAAGAGTAAGATGTTAGTATTCAGAATGGAGCAGCTGCTTATTAACATGGATTAACATAGGTAAATGGATAGCTGCTGAAACAAATAAATCTTATGGTTTTTCAACCCGGCATTCTTTTTTTTTTTTTTTCGGACAATACAAACAGAATAAATTTTGTTTTTATTATCAGCCATATAACTCTAATTTACTTCTTTTCAGTTTAGGAAACACAATGTAACCTTAGTTTATTAATTAAAGCACAAAACAAAGGAAAATAAGAAAAGGGATAGTAGTTGACATCTATAAAGCTTTGTACATGGTTTATCAAACTTCTTCTGTGGACAGGTAAGGCAGTTTACTGTTGAGACAAAGTAGACACTTCTTTTTTCTTTTGTCTTTTTCTTTTATTGCATATTTTATTTATGTACATTTCAAATATTATCCCCTTTCCCAGTTTCCCCTCTGGAAACATCCTATCCCATCCTCCCTTCCCCCTGCTTCTATGAGGGTGTTCCCCCACCCACCCACTCCTGCCTCCCCACCCTGGCATTCCCTTACACTGGACCAAGGGCCTCTTCTGACCAAGAAGGCCATCCTGTGCAACATATGTGGCTGTAACCAAGGGTCCCGTCCCTCCATGTTTATTCTGGTTGGTGGGAGTTCTGGAGGGGGTTGGTTGGTGATATTGTTTTTCTTCCTATGGGGTTGCAAGGAATATGAATGGTTTTAATGTAGAACATAAAGGTATCTAGAAGACTTCTGTCTTACATCTGAATATTCCTGCTCTATACATCAATTAATATATCTTCATAAGAGACAAATCTGTTTCTTGTGTTGGTCAGCTAGGACACTGACCTGTGGGGCATGCCCTCCCTCTCCCCTCTATATTTAAACTCCTTGGTGATTAATTTTATTTTCACATTGTCATATAGTTGTTAAAAGTATATTCATGATAGCCTTTGTACTTCAAATTACAAACATTAATAGTGACATTTAGAGGCTTATCTAAAATTATTTTTAAAATATGCCATTTATACAGCCTGGAATTCTATAAATATCACTTACATGAACTTAATTATTCAAATTATCCTTGTTCATTTCTTAATGAAATGAAAAGTGGGTTAGTGCTAATCAATTATAATTTTAACTCAAAAAGTATGTTTCATATAAGCTTTTTCTATAGATAAGCCATTAGAGACCCATGATATTATTGTTTTATTATTTATCAGTGTATGAGAACACACATATACACACTATCATGAATGCAGATGTTAAGCACCAACACAGGATAAAATTCAGGAACAGAAACACTAAGGACTTCTGTTGCATGTGATAGACTCCCTCAGAGGACTCCCGAATGCTGCAAGGGACTACTGTTCTCAGAGCTTACCCTCACAGTTCCTCCTTACAGGAACAACATTTACTAGATGGGAGAAGACAGTGATGTCAAATTAGATTTATCTGTTAAAAAACAAAACATTAGAGTTCATATGGGAAAGCCAGCAGAAAGACCCTATTGATCTGTGACTGAAAAATGAAAAATGATAACAAAGAAATGGCTCCATCAAATTGCAGATCTGAAGAAATATGTCCCTTGAGGTCCTTCACAGACAGCATCAGTGGTGGGGAAAACTCATGCTTGGATTCTGGGAAGGAAGGAGATCAGGAGGGAGAAGGAGAAAGAGTCATCAAAATGATCTCAGAAAGTAAGAGGCATGACAAGACATTAACAATGACAATAATGGAGATCAGAACTCAATCTGGGTTCTGAATTACATTAAGGGAGTAAGCTAATTGAGCTTCTGAAATTTAGAAAAATATGCTAGTTTAAAAATTCTCTCAATGACAAAGATTTATATAAAGTCTATGGTGTGAAAAAAAAAACAAAAAAACAAAAAGCAAAAAAGTTTTCCTACATTAAGCCGTCAGGGATACCTTGAATGTGCTTAGTTTCTTTGATATTATTTTGGTCTCTGTGTTGAATTAACATTTTGTAGGATATAAAACTATTCATTATATATACAGTGGAATAAAGGAAAAGGATATAAAATGGTATATTTTACTTAGAGTGAAATATCTGTCTTCTGACATGGTTTGAAAGTTAACTTCACCAGGGGGTACAATTTTTTTCTCCCAAATTTCCCCTGGCTACCTGGATTTGATTTATTTTTATAATGTTAGTAATATATATTTGGTAAGTGATAATCTTTTTGCATATTTCCTCACTAGTTATATGTATCCCCAGCAGTTAAAAAGATCTTTCCTTGGTATGAAAGAATACTATATAAGAATGTACTCTACTCATAATGCTGAGTTATACTACAATGAAAACAGAAATAAAATTCCTGCCCATGACTGTGACATTTTAAATGCAGTCATATTTATGCAGGTAGATTATTGGTTTTGATTTAATCTGCGCAAAGCCCTGTCACCTTAGGGCTATTGGCAAGTCTTAGATAATAATTGCAAATGTTGTGCTAATAACAACAGGAGCCTTTTACATATTATCTAGTGGTTAATTATCTGAAATTATCTCTAAAAAACCATGTGTACTAGTTATCTCGGAAAGTAATCGGATATTCTCTCGGTTTATCAAAATAACCCAATCAACCTGACTATGTATGAAAAGACTCTGGAGTCCCTTTCATTGTAACCTGTTTTGGTTTGCCTACATTTTCAATGAATTTTCTGTATGTTTTTGTGTGCCCCCGACATGTTAAGAGTCTTATATTTTTAATCCTCCTAACTTTATTTTGAATGAAGCATTTCAGAATCACATGGGTGAGGCTCATAAACTCAGTATGTTTCTAATAAGGCAGCTTTCCCTTTGTCTGTGCATCTAATGATTCTCCCATATTCTTCATTTCCCTTAATTTTTCCTTCTCAAAATTAACCTTGCTTTCTATGTGCTGTAAATAACGACAAATCACAAACCGTTGCAGCCTGAGAGTTTGACCAAGATAAAAGCAATCTCTCAAAATGTCTTAAAAGATTTAGCACATAATAAACTTTTGGGGAAATTGTCATCTTAAATTAAACCCAGCTTGACTCTGTGCTTAAGTGCTTAAAATAAACTGCCTCCTCTCTTTCTGTCTCCCTGTGTGTGACTGTCTGTCTCTTTCTCTCACCATCTGCATGTCTCTGTCTCTCTCCCTCCCTCCTTCCTTCACTCCCCTCTCTCACACCCATTCTGATATCTTGATGAACAACAGGGATTATTTTCTCCTTAATTTCTTGCTTATACTGGACATGCTATGATGGATATTAAGAACAATGTTACATTTGAATATGCTGAAAATCATGATCTATATCAAGTTCTTATTTTGCCAAAGCTGCCCACAATATAATAACATTCTGAAGGAGTTATTGTTAATAATGGGGTTGTACTCAAATAAAACTGACTTATCCAATGTAGAAGTGCTTAATTATTCTGTGGAGCAGAATCTTACACTTCTTAGAGATGACATTGAAATGTCCTTTGAACATTAAGAATGGGTCACCAGGATTGAAAAGATTGACAGCAGGGAGAAGAACATGAAAAATGAATTTTATATCTTCAGGTTTCATTTCAGTGCATAAGAGGGTTTGAGTTTTACTTAAGAGATTTAGCTATGGCTGAAATATGTACTATGAAAGAGTAAGAGGTAGGCAAGAATGTAGACCACCTATGAAGTTAGCTCTAAACAGAGTCCTGCAGAATATAAAAAGGGATTTGGACTTTTACATCATGAATAATGGATGTGATCAAATGCTGTGTTTGGCTTTTTAGATTTTTCTTTACATTTAACTGATGTAAAATTTTGATTTTTGTATTATATGAAAGATATGCAATGTTCTAAGTCATCATCTGTACTCTTCATACATGGAAATAAACTCAGACTATAAAAGCTCTGCCTAATTTTCAGAATATAGCTATTTAATTATTCCCAAGCTCCATAAACCTAACACTAAGAGTTTATAAGCTATAATTAATATATTTAAAATGTTAAGAATATTAAATTTTACCTATTTCCTGTATTTTGTATATAATCCAAGGGGACTAAAGAAAACATTATGGGATATGATATAGCAAAATCCTTAAGTGACCAGGTTTGTAAAATCCAATCTCAATCAAAAGCACTGCAGTGGCTATTCCTGGTTGTCAACTTGACTATATCTGGACTGAACTACAATCCAGAATTGGAAGGCTTACCTGTGATCCTAATCTGGAGGCTGAGAGATACAAGTTTCTGACCTGGATCTTGGCATGGAGATCTTGAGGCACAGTGGCTATGAATCCCAGAAGATTAAGACAGGGAGATCTCTGAGTTCGAGGTCATTTAGGATTAAAGGTGTGGTGGCACACACCTTTAATCTGAGGATACCTTTTGTTGGAGACCTATATAAGGACATTGGGAAAAGAAAGGCTCTTTACCTGCTTGCCTTGTGGGACTGAGCAACTGCTAGAGCCTTGAACTTCCATTCACTGTAAGTCATCAACAAATTCCTTTACTGTATAGAGACTACCCATAAGTTCTGTGACTTTAGAGACCATGACTAATACAGGCACCAAGACTCAAAGAACATAAACCTCTCAGTGAAAGATGACTTTGCAATACTGTATCTTATTGGAGTTTTATTTTGGAGTTTTATATCTTATTTCTTGTTGTCAGTACACTTAGTTACCTTCTTTACCTTTTCTTCTAGAACCAAGAACCTTCCTGAACCAGGAATACAGGAGATATACAACAACACCAAGCAGTTCTTATTTATAGTAGTGAATAAACTGCCACAATCTTATTCAAGTGTCTAAGTCTCCAAATGGTTAACAATGAGCTGCATTAAGCTTTGTATCTACATTGCAAATGAAGAAAGAAATGAACTTTAAGCCCAGTTATGAAGAGAAATATGACAAAGATCCTGTATTAAGTGACCTGTAGAATTATTTTAAACATCATGTCATGTGATTTTAATAAAATATCACTAAATACTCATCCTTAAGGAGACAGAAGGGTCAAAGACACCATAAAAATGCTCACAATAAACTAATCAGGGCTCATAGGGTCTTCCAGAGACTGAACCAAAAATCACCGAACCTCTAAGGTCTGACCTAGGTTTTCTGCATATGTATTATAGTTTCATAGCTTAGTGCTCCAGGAGGTCACCTAACTGTGGGAATAGAGACTGTCTCTGACTCTTGTTCATGCTTTTAGAACCCTTTTCCTCCTACTGGATTGCCTCATCCAAACTTAATATAAAGGTATATGCCTAATCTTATAATAACATGATATGCCACATTAGGTTGCTATCCCTGGGAAGTCTGTCCTTTTCAAAAGGGAAATAGAGGAGGAGTAGATCTGGAAGAGAGAATAGGTGGTAGGTAGGGATTGAGAGGGGAAGAGAAAGGGAGGGGAAACTATGGTTGTGATGTAACATAAGAGAGAAGAATAAACAATAATTAAAATAGAATGCAATAGAACAGCATTAGTATCATTTCATTATAAATTAAGCCAAATTTCTTTATAAATGCTCACGTATGTGCATAAACTAAGGATTTGTGACAAACACACAAAACGTTCCTTTTTTCTTGAGTTATTAGTCTCATGAGAATGTACTTTTAAAGCCTTCATTTTATATTTTGGTAATTAACATTCTCTCTATGGCTTTGTTTCAACCTTTTGCTTTGGGTTATGGAGTATGTTCAGCTGACTCAAGCAGAACTTGTCCACAATACTGCTTGTCCTATTAACTTCCCAAATACCTCTCCATGCCGACTAGCCTCACAGACAGCAGTCAAGTACTCCGCTCTAGATGTTTCTTTTAAGTATTACCATCCTGGTACAACAGAGCACTTTCTTCTGATGAAGAAAGGAAAATATCCCAGGCTTCAGGCCTCTACTGCTAACATTCTCACTGTGCTCATTAACATGCTTATATAGCACTAGCACCCATTATTTTATTTGATAATGTTTACTATGGTATCCGCTCATTTGTTTGCACTCCAGTTTTGTTCAGTAATAAGTGTATAAACAGCATACATGAAATAAATGTAAATACTAATACAAAACAGAATATTAAAGTTGTTTTTTGTTTGCTTGATTTATACATATTTGCTCAGAAGTTAACTATCAAATTTTCATATTTTAATTAATAATTGTGCTATAATATCCTTATATAAATTCAGTAATGAAAATACTTAATCTAAAAACAATAAGGGGCTACTACTATTGGTGCTATGTTTCATAAAAAGTAATGATACTTTCTATTTTGTAACTTGTTACCTTATCATGTGTAAAACTTGATGGTTCCCTGGCAATTTTTTACCAAGAATTGCTCCTATCTAAAGGAAATGCAGGGACAAAAGTAGAGAGACTACAGGTCATCCAGAGATGGGCCCAACTTGGAATCCATCCTATGTGCATGCATCAAACCCCATTACTGATGCCCTGTAGTGCTTACAAACAGGAGCCTAGCATGTCTGTCCTATTAGAGGGCCAATCAGCAGCTGACTGAGACAGAAACAAGATACTTATAGCCAACCATTGGACTGAGGTAGTGAACCCCTATGGAAGAGTTAGAGAAAGGACTGAAGGAGCTATAGGGGATTGCAACCCCATAGGAAGAACAACAGTATCAACTAGCCAGCTCCCTCAGAGCTCCAGAGACTAAGCCACCAACCAAAGAGAATACATAGGCTGGTCCACAGCCCCCATTACATATGAAACACAGGACTGTCTTGTCTGGCCTTGGTGGGAAAGGATGTGGTTAATCCTATAGAAACTATATGCCCCAGGGAAGGTAGATGCTAGTAGGGTCAGGTGGGAGTGGGTGGGTGAGTATGGAAGCACCCTCTCAGAAGGAAAGGAAGGGTACAGGGTAAAGAATTCCAGGAAGTACCAGGAAGGGGGCAATGTTTGGAATATAAATAAATAAAATAATTAATAAAAAAGAAATAGAGTTAAGAATGACTAAATAGAAACTGTGTGTGTGTGGGGGGGTGGTTATGACCCTTGGGTTCTTTTAAGTATATAATCAGATCATTTGCAAACAGTTTACCATTCTTTTCTATTTATTTTATCCATAATAACTCAGATTGGCCTATTATTTTTATTATTATTCCAGCTAGAACTTCAAAATCTGTATTTAATAAAAGTAAAGAGCATGGCCACCATTGTCTAATAACAGATATTAAAGAAAACTGGAAAAAAAACAAAAACAACAAAAAAAGTGATTTTAGGAGTACAATCTCACAGAAAATTGCTTGACCCTCTGGTTCTTTTAATCTCTCTATCTCTTCTCCCATAATGATTCTTGAGGTTTAGGTGTCAAAATTGTGGATGAATCAGTTGGAACCAGACTTCAAATCTCTGGAGTTTGATTGGCTATGGTAATCTGTAAAGGTCTATATCTATTGCAAATAGAAGTTTCCTTGATAAGGGGAAAGGACTACATTTCTCTCTGGCTATAAGGTTAAATATTCAGAACAGAGTTAGAGGTCAGTGATGGATACCTAGCTAGGTTTCCAGTGCCAGACATGCTTCACTCTCGTTAATTAGGTCCTTAGTCCAATTAGAGTGCTGTCAGCATGCATGCCAATAATACACACTTATGGTTATTGTTCCATGCTGGTTGTCATTGTGGTACATAATCCAAACCTGGCTCCTACTGTTTATTGCATCCCTTTTCGGGATGTTTTCATGGCACCTTCTTATACCACAAAAGCTGGTTCTCAGGGGCAAGGCTTTCAAATCATATGGAGGGATTAAAGCTATTGAAGAAACTCATTGTTGAAATACTTATGTTAAAAGAATATTGAAAATATAGTCATGCTTTTCACATATGCAATTTATCATTATTAAATACCACATCTTGGCTTCATCACAGAGCTCCAAATTTTATTCATTCACTATGAAGAAGGTGTTAAATGTTCAATTCTGACATATCCACTAGTCTGCAATGTAGAATACGGCTTACAAAAAGTTGGGTGTTATTCTAAGCCAAATCAACTGCATCCCTAAGGCTTGTTGAAAGAAAATGAGTAAATAACATTCTGCAGGATTATAAAAATACAGGAGTTAGATGAAATTTGTATGCAGATGGAACTTAGGATCACAGGTAATTCTAACAGAGAAGTAGCTATTCAAATTATGAGCATGATATAGAATTTTGACTTTTGTGTAAACAATGGTAAATATTAATGTAAAATATCAGCTTTATCAGCTATAAATATAGAGTATTCCAATTACAGTAGGTCCTCATATTTCTCATAGAAGGAAGACATTAATTTAATAGACATTTATTAGTGCTTATTTTATGACATATAGTATTCTAAGGATACAGTGAACTTTGAACTTCTCTTCCAAAACCATTTGATTTTCTTCATTGGAATAAATATGATGGCCACCAGCATATGTTATCACTATGGTAGTGGATGATCATTTTGATAAGAACTGTTATCAGAAGAGATAGGTAATGGAAGAGTAGTAAAGAGTGATATGCAGAAGAGAAGTACAAATAGACTTTCAGGGAATATCAACCTTTAGATTGATAAGAAAAATATAAAACTTAATATAGTAGTTAAAAGAAAAAGGCATTTCAAATATATGCATTATAATCTTCAAATCCAAGGGATATACGCAGTGATGATTAAGAAAAAGGTTTAATGCTACAGAGCATCAAGCAATTCAAAACTAAAGTGTATTCCACTGGAAAATAGTATGTCCATGGTAATCTCCCAGAGAGCAGGAAAAAAATATTGCCAGAAGACTTTGGCAGGTAAAGAATCTTAATTTGAAAATAAAAGGAATTCAGATTGAAAAAGACAACAAAGTTTTATTTACCTACATGTTTTAAACTCATAGAGATTATTAGCAAGGTACACTGCTTGGAAAAGAATAGGTCACGAGAAAAAGGAAAAGAAAGAAAAAATCATGAAGAGTCAAAGAATGACGAGCTATCTTATGAGCCAATAGGGAAAACAGTGATATTTTCCTTTCTTTCTTTCATTTTTTTTAGAAACACAAGTTAATTTGAACACAAAAATGTGAGTAACATATATCTACTCTTTGATACTTTGTGACCTCTTCTTTTTCCCACCCTTTATCCCCACACTTTATTCCCTATCCCTAGATAGAAACAATGATAGAGGGAGAAAGGAAGAAAGAGAGAGAAAGAGAGAGAGAGATCCCTGCATCTATTTTTTCTCTTTCTTCTGACAAACCGCAAATGATCTCCCTAAAGAACCAACCACCCCTCATGCCTCTTAGGGGGTGTGAAGCAGGGTATGGCTGCAATTATGAGCCCTCTGAAAGTTCTCTGAATTCAAAATGTCACACAATCACAAAAATTATCTGTATCAGATCAAACCTTACTTCTTCTAGAACACTAGGCAAATCATAGTCAGCTGCTATGGGCAATCTGAAGAAGGCCCCCACATCCCTACACCTGGGATTGAAATGAAACTGTATTCTGATAATATTCCTGTGTTTTTCATAGAAACCAAAATTCCAGAATTCTAAAAAATATCACTATAGTGACAGAAAGAGAGAAAGTCAGGGGCAGAGACAGAGATTGATAGACAGCAAACAGAGATAGAGATATAGGCAAAGACAGAGGGACATATAGCCAGAATATTTTAACCTGGTGAGTCTATATTTTAAAATAATCAGATATAAAAGGTAGGTCTTATTTCAAAACAAAGAAAATAATAGCCCTACTTTCTTTGACTAGTTAAAATCCATTTGTCCCTGATGTTTATTTGGTGAAGAAACCTTTTGATTGTTAAAGATTAGGTGTTATAACCCTTTTAAATTGAATGACCGAGCAAACAGCACACTGTATTGGTCAATTGCTCATGACTGTAAGGGTGACTGAATTTAATTTTCTACCATAATTGCAAGTCTCCTCTTAATAAATTACCATCAACATCCTTGTATTGAATTACTTTCTGCTTGTTAAATAAATAAAAATAAATAAATAAATAAATAAAAGCATGTGTTTCTTTCATTTTACAGGAAGACCATTGCTCTGCTATATTATATGTAGCATGTTTTCACATCATGAATGCAGTTTATTCTTATCCACACAATATGGATCTTTATAGTTCTACTAGCTCATGTAAAAGGCATCTCAAACTTAAGAGTTTTCAGGCAAACTATTGACTACTCCTTACATTATAGTTATCCCAGAAAACAAATAATCCATATCACTTTAAGCCCAAGAACAAACAACATAGGCAAGTCTCTAATAATTTTCATGACTTTCTCTAATATTTTAACAAATGCTTCAACAAATCTTACATTAATAACCAGCCATTAAAATAAAGACATTCACTCAGAAACTTTAAAAACTAAATTAACATTAAGTTTCTCTTTTCCCCAGCCGTCTTTTCTAAGATCTGTAATGACCTGAGAGTATTTCCCCATAAATTCTACAAGCATATAGATTCTATTCTTTCAGTTATGTTGGCTTTCCAATTCAAAACACATGCAAATGTAATTTAATTTTTTATTAGTGGGAGTAAATGAATGAATTATCAGTAATTCCATACTGTAACTTTTTTTCTCATTTATTAGAATGGGAGTGAACCCAGAGGGTAGGATGGAGACAGCGAATGGTCTTTTGATAGCTTCTATACCCACATCTGTATTACTCATGTCTTAAATTGATTAGACTGTTGTAACTTGGGTAACTGAAATTGCAAGAAATTGATGGAGTGGGTGAAAAAGTGTGACTGTGGTATGCAAGCATGGAAAATAGAGAGAGATTGTAAGCACATAAAACAATACCATGTATATATTAGGCATCTATTTTTCAATAATATTTGTAGATAGCAATACCTGAGATCCCAATGGTCTTTGAGATTCACTGTCGCACATATGGCTTTGTTTAGTATATGTATTACACTGGCATTCATTGAAAATCATATGATTTTAAATATAAAGCAGGCCTTTCCGTAGGTGTGCTTGCTGTTGTTGAGTTGATTGCTGGTTTTGTTAGTGGCCTTTGAAAACTTGCTTTGATTCACAATTCTTTGTGAATTCTTTGTGGGAGAAGTTTCTGGGTAAATAAATTGAAAGGTTGCCTGCTACATTTCTAGGTATAATTAAGTTGTCCAGATTTGGTGAACACATTCACAAAAGTGTATTAATAAAATCACAGCAAAAAGGAGGAATTGTATTATATACTTGCTGAGTGCAATTCTATCATTGAGGCAGAAAAGTTTAACCATGAGTACTTAAGCTATGTGATAAGAAAATCCAGTACACTATTTCAATTCTTCCCCATAAATCAGCCAACTAAGGGCACTACCCTTTGTCTCTCAAGATGACCTAAGCTGATTCTTTTCTGAGTTTAAAGAAAGGGGGAAGGTTTGCTAATAGTTGCTTCATAACATTATCATCTGACTTCATTTTTTTCTATTTATCATGTCCTTTCCTTTGCGATTCAAGTGGGAAAGCATCCTCACCTTCCTTCTAGTGCTTAGGGAGCCACTTGCTCTACCATTTTACTCCTATTGTTCCTTCTCCTCCTCTTATAACCTCATTCAAATGCAAATTCCCTTTAGTGCTGGTGAAATGTAGTATCAAAGCAGGGTTCATTTAAGGCCTGTGATCAGGTCTGTTTAATGGCCAGTCTGATGATTTATAAAGCATTCTGTTCTGTTCCCACTTCCTCAAGCTCAGTTCAATCTCTGTCAATTAACTTTTTCCTGGTGTTTAAAGAAAACTCATCATCATGTACGCAAAGCCCATTGTGTTGACAAAACTATTTTTAAAAGTTTTGTTCTCCATAGATTCACTTTCAGTATTAATATGTATAATTCTCAAATCCATTCTCACAAGATGTCCTCTCCACTCCATTTCCAGTTTTTTTCTCTCTTGGCTCTCCCTTGGTTAATGGTCATCCCTGTAGCCTGTTCTTTACTTCTCCCTCTCCAAGCACAGCTCATCAAGGTACTGATCTATGAATGTAGTAGAATGTCATTAGAGTCTTTTTATTTTAAGTTTGTTTGTTTGTCTTTAGAACAATAGGATTTTATTCTAGTCTTGGTCCCTGGGCAATGTAGTATGAGGTAGTTGGCCACCTAAACAGTGTCAGCTATGGGTTTCCTCTCTTGAAGCAGATATTAAATCAAATCGGACACTGGTTGCTTATTCTCACAACATTGTGTTAGCATTGCAGGCTTGTCCATTTGGGAGCATGCAAAGTACCTTTCTCTTGCTCTCAAAGTCCTAAATTCTGTACTTTGTGAAAATCCCCTTCTGTCAAATAAGCTAAGGTGTTCATGGATTTCCTAGATCAAGAAATAGATCTTGCTTGAGGAGTCATTCTACCTATAAGGTAGGAGCATATGACCCTAACATTTAATTATTAATTTCTACAAATCAATCTGCAGTGTTTTCTTTTTAAAATTCAAGTTAGGTCAATGTATTAATTCTTTATTGGTAGAAATCAAGTGATCATAAGTTAAGTAGTTCAGTATATCACATATTTATCTTCCCACAGATAAAATTTTAGATGAGTACTGTCCAGAGACAACCTAAGCCAAAGGGTAAGTCAGAGAAACTCTTTCATCTTCTACTTATGATTTACTTTTAAGTTTATTCAGTTATTACATAGAATTTAGGTTACTGTGGATGAATTATGTAGTCCCTGTTTTCCTGCTTGTTGGTGGGAAGAGATTATATTCTTAAATCTCTAAAGGAAATCCTACCATGACTTCACTTCCTGGCAGGTAGATAATTCATAAAATATATATTTTCTGAGTCCCCAGCCAGTGGCAGAGAATATGATGTTTCTTCTTATCTGTAAATACTGCTATGATTAGGTTAAGACCGTACAGAATAATATCTTTCTCTTTGCTAAAAATTGAAGTACTTGGTTATTACAGAGAATTTCTACAAATCACCATACATCTTCCACATGAAAATCCATCTGTTAAAGACACTTTATTACAACAAAAATGTTCTATATTTTAATATCTAAGTGTGGTTGAATGTTGATGTACTTATTTTTTATAGTGTTAGAGATAATGGGAAACATGGTAGAATCCACAGTATTAAACAATAGCCAGTCTACTTGAATGTTAGTTTCTTTTCCTAAGCATATGGCCATTTTGGCTCACAGCATTCTTGCATTTCTGGCTAATGAAAGTAACCTTGGCTAGTTCTTAGCCTTTTACCTAGAAAGATGGTAGTCACAAATTGCAGGCAGTGAATGAAGTAACTCAGAGAAATGAACTTGTCATGCTAACTAAACTTGTCATACTCTGAGCCCCAGCAACACGTTTTCAGGAAGCAAATTTCTCTTATGCTTTGCTTTCAAAGCAGTTTTAATGTGCCCAAACCTAATTTCTAGTGTAATTGTATTTTCTCTTGTTCTTTGTTCAGTCTAGAAGAAAATAATCTCATGTCTATCGTCATAAAAACTATTTCTCCTCATTTTTGATTTCTATTATTAAAAGAGTTCTAACATTTTCTGTTCAAAATCACTTGCCTTGCTATGCTCAACTGGAAAGTTTGGCATATCTTACTTGAGAAGATGAAAGCTAAAGTTGACATATAAGAAAGATCTGAAATTCAGCTGTCCAGTTTATCCTTGAGATAGCTACATTCTTCATTGAACTCATCTTTTTTTAAGCTCAAATTCCAAAGTGGAATCATTCTCAAGCCAAAAAAAAATTCTTTGCAGATGGTGATTCAACTTAGTGTAACCAAACAAAGCATATTTTATTTTTTAATTTAATTCTCAGGTTGCATAAAATCAAACAAAACTCCAAAGATATACCCAATCCCCAATAACAAAATATTAGTCTGTTTTATCATAACCTGTTTAACACCTAAGTGTAACAAATTCAAATATATAAAAAGATCATTTAAATCAAATTGATTAACATTTGGATACAATCAGTCATGGGCATGGAATACTACTTAATCAGGTAATGACTTCATTAAACACGGTTAATCACACACCACCTTGAACTCATTTTCTAAACATAGAATTAATTATTCAAATTACATTAATTAAAACACAACAGTCAATGACTGGGTTTATTTATTTTTTTTAAGCTACCTTGGCAAGCTTGCCAAAGAAAAAAGCTCATCATTTTCAGGGGGTGGTATTGAATATGTAATTCAAGAAAATGGAATTCTGAAATGAATATAAGACCAAGATAAGAAATCATTGAATATTTTTATTTTAACCAAATCATATCATGGATTCTGAGAAGTTACAGAAACACAGAGAATACACTTAGGAGGCAGGAGAAATGGCTCAGTTGATAAAGTACCTCTTGTATAATCATGGTAACATGACTTGGATACACAGAAACCATATGAAAAGCCAGCTGATGTGTCATGTGTCTGTAGTTACAGTACTTAGTACATGGCAGGGACCTGGGCCTCACGGACCAATGTGTTCAGCAAAGTTCAGGAAGAAACCATTAAATCTCAAGTGGAGAACCTCACCTGAACCTCTGATTTCTACACAAGCAAGCACAACACAGTATACATAAGCTTAAACAACATACATACATACATACATACACACACACACATACACACAAACACACACACACACACAGAGAAAGAGAGAGAGAGAGAGAGAGAGAGAGAGAGAGAGAGAGAGGAAAGAATTAAAGAATACACTTGAATTTATCATTTGTTCAAGAAGTATGGTATGCCTCTTTAAGATTAGACTGTAAAATGTATCTTCTTGTTCAATATAACGTACAATGTCTTATTTATTTGGTGCATGATGACATGAAATCATTTGCATATCAGGACCAACAGCCTATATTAGAGATTTTCAATGCAAAGTGAAATGCCATGGAAACCACAAGGCAAATTGCAAATAAGATATACTATACTGAGTATCAAGGCAAGGCTATCTGGTTTGCTCATACTTAGACAAGTATTGAAAAATTAACTTTACGTCAGTCACATGTTGAACCCCATTTGATTTTGTTCACAGCATTCTTGCACAAATCACCCTTGAGCACTCTGATACTGCACACAGATAGGGCACTTTCTCACTACTTTCACTTGGATACTCTAGGAAGAAAATCCAGTAATATATATCAAAGATAATAATCTTCAAAGTTACTCTGTGACTCAGTGTTATCAATAGCTATTTTAGAACAAATAACTAATAAAAATATTATGTTGGGAAAAAACAAAACAAAGATAAATAAACAAATAACTGAGTTTGATATACATAAAGCCAATTTTTTTTAAAGAAACTCCATTTTGTGCAAGACCAGGGGCTAAAATCCAATAACAAGAAGAAAATCACAAAGTCCACCTGAGCAAACATCCAATGTTACTTAGAACATTTTAATAACTATTTCCTGTTAATGTGAGAAAAGTACCACTTCCAAAGCAACTTAAAGGAGAGTTGATTTGGCTAATGGTGCCAGAGGCATAAAGAGTCCGTCATGGCGGCATAGGTAAGCTGTGCCAGCTGGAGCACAATCCTGAGAAATTACATCTCCACTACACAGAGGAGGCAGAGAGACGTTGAGAATCAGGGCAGACTATAAACAGTCAAATTTCTTCCAGCAAACTTTCAAAATCTACCAAAAACTCTACCCCAAAGCTCTCTTAAATGCAGATCCATGTTCAAATACATTAAAAACAATTTCTTATTCAAACTACCACATTGTTTCTTTTTTTTTTTTTGTCCCCACAAATTTTGGTCTATTATTTAATTATTTTAGACTTAATTTGGCATCCTTGTTGCTGACTGCAATATAAAAATGTACCTAGGGCTTTCTTTTTGCAGAAGGCACTCATGTAATTCTGGCAAATCGCCAATTCCAAATCACTATGTAGAGGCTAAATTTGACATCCTAATTTACCTGCCTCCATCTTGTAAATGTTGTAATTAAAAGATGTGTGCTTCACAAATGACACTAAAGAATACTTTTGATGATGATGGTGGTGTTGGTGATGATGATGTTTACATATATAATTTTTGGGGTGGGTGTGCCTGTGCTATGAGGCACCTGTTATCTAATGATACATGTCACCCACCAGAGAATATTTTAATTTTAAAATTGTGGAGGGGGGAAGGAGTGATAGAAGGAAGGAAGAGAGGAGGAAATGAGGGAGTGAAAGAGAAAGAGAGAGGCCTTTGTGTGTGTACTTGATAGTGTTTGGTCAACATATGTTGATAATTGTACAAAGTTGAATCACTTTCATTTTAGATACACAGTCTTTCAACAAAGGAGAGGCACGTTAATTTGACCATAGTTGCTAGTCAATGTGCTTTGGGAATCCCTTTCTTACTGCACTAATGCCCAGTGTTGGGTATGTACAGCACTGTAAAAGCATTTTAATATGATGTAGAGGTAGGCAGATTCATGTCCTAATATTTGTACAGGTTTTCAGTTGACTTAATGGTATCCCTTATCTCAGATTATTTTTTAATTGAACATTAATTAGAGTACGTGCATACCTGCAAAAGTACCAAAACAAATAAACCATGCTCACTTTAACCTATAAATTTTATTATATACAGATTTTCTACAATAAGAATTGTTGCAAAAATCACACAAATAAAACAAGTACTAAATTCTGATACATTATATAACACTTTTATTATTATTGGAAGATTTTTCTTCACTAAGAACATCAAGCAAGCAAGCAAAGGTGACATTTACTTTTAACTAAATAAGTATCATATAGTATGTTTTGAATTTAATAATATAATACCTAGCTGAGTTTTAAGTAATATTTAATTTGTATATGATAGTTATGATATAGAAAATAAGGTAAAAATATCAAAATTCTCATCATAATATATATATATATATATGGAGACATTAGCTTTCTCTGCAGTGTATCTCATGAAGAATAACTGTTTCAAAACTAGTTATTCAATAATGATCATCATTTCAATTTGAACCTCATTTCATTTTATATTATGTTCAAACATCAGGTATAATTCTTCTGAAAATTAATGTGTTCCTGTTGTCATCTTAAACTTGTTTTTACAGCATATTGAAATACTTTTAACCTAGTAATTTAGTTTAATGGAAGCTACGCCTCATTATCATACATTTATAAAATAATACTAGATAATTTCACGGAAAATTGTTTCTGAAATTATCGCATTATGATAACTCAACACAAAGAAACAATCTGAAATGAAAGTTTTATCCTTCTGCCCAGGTGAAACTACATTATAGTAAGTGCTTGCTGAAATGTTGATAGTTATTTGTTGAGAAGGAATATAATAATGAAATATTGTAGCTATTAGAAGAAATACATTCTAATAATATATTTATATGGATGCTTGTTTCTTACAATTATTATGCACCTTATTATCTCTATTAGTACTTTTCAGCTACAAGTTAAGTACTAGAATCTGAAAATACAAGGATAGATACTTACAATATCATGACAAATACATTTTCATTTTCACTTGCCATGTCAAAAAGATTATTTGGCTTCACAAGTATTTATAAAATCAGAGACAGCTATTTTCATGTACGTTTATTTCAATTTGGTTTTATGACGGTATATGTTCTATTGCAGCAAATTGATGTGAAAAGTTAGTAAAAATAAAAATTGATGGAATTGACATACTAACTAGACTCTTAATTAGTTAATACTGAATGCACTTTGTTAAATAATGAATATTTACAAGCTAAAATTATTATGTTCATAGCAGCCTTATTTATGATAGCCAGAAACTGGAAACAACCCAGATGTCCCTCAACAGAGGAATGAATACAGAAAATGTGGTACATTTACACAATTGAGTACTACTCAGCTATTAAGAACAATGAATTTATGAAATTCTTAGGGAAATGGATGGATCTGGAGAATATCATCCTGAGTGAGGTAACCCAATCACAAAAGAAAAAACACGGTATGCACTCTCTGATAAGTGGATATTAGCCCAGAAGATCGGAATACCCAAAATACAATCCACAAACCACAAGAAACTCAAGGAAGTTTAAAATGTGGATACTTCGATCCTTCTTAGAAGGGGGAACAAAATACCCATGGAAGGAGTTTGCAAAGACAAAGTGTGGAGCAGAGACTGAAGGAAGGACAATCCAGCAAATACTCCACTTGGGAATCCTTCCCATATTCAATCACCAAACCCAGACACTATTGTGGATTCCAGCAAGTGCTGGCTGACAGGAGCCTGTTATAGCTGTCTCCTGAGAGGCTCTGACATTGCCGGACTAACACATTGGACTAATCCAATGGATGCCCGAGCCATCCATTAGACTGAGCACAGGGTCCCCAGTGAAGGAACTAAAGAAAGGACCCAAGGAACTGAAGGGTTTGCAGCCCCTTAGGACAAACAACAATTTGAACTAACTAGTACCCTCAGAGTTCCCAGGAACTAAACCACCAACCAAAGAGTACAAATGGTGGGACTCATGGCTCCAGCTACATATGTAGCAGAGGATAGCCTAGTAGGGCCTCAATGGGAGGAGAGGCCCTTTGTTCTGTGAAGGTTCTATGTCCCAGTGTAGGGGAATGCCAGGGCCAGGAAGCAAGAGTTGGTGAGCAGGGGGAGGAAAGAGAGAACAAGTTGGGTTTTTTTGTTTGTTTGTTTGTTTTTTCCGGAGGGAAAAACAAGAAAGGAGATATCAATTGAAATATAAATAAAGAAATTATCTAATAAAAAATGTTAAAAATAAAATAAAATTATTAGTTTGTAAACAGTTTCAAACTCTTGATTATGTTGTCTTTATTGTCCATTTATATTTCACAATTATCGTTTCTTAATGTCTTAAGTCACATTCTCAAAGAATAGAAAAAAGATGAATAAACTATTTGTTAGTCTATTACTTTAGACACATTCACATATGATCATTATTGACTTTGAAGGTTTATGTCAAATATTTAAAGGTATTTAAGCTTATCAGTGCTAATTATATTTTTGAGAGAAACCATTTTCATTTTTGTACTTAATGAGGTCAAGAACTTTAAGTTAATTAGGTCTCATTGCTTTCATGGCACAAAGGTTCATAAATAAGCTCATCAAGGGAGTAAAAATTATGCATTTGAGAAGATCATAATGCTACTGAAAGAATTCAGGAAGAATACACTAGGACAGGATTATTTAAAACTTCTCAGTGTGAAAATTATTCTCCAAGAATTTTTTTGAATGAATATGTGCTACAAATGGAATGACAGAACAGTGAAATGACGAGACATTTTCTGCCTGGTTCACCATCTGTAAATGTTCTGGTGCATCTAATTACACTTTAACATTTACACCTGGGGATACATCCCATACACAGTTACTATACCCAGACACTATTGAGGATGCCAACAAGTGCTTGCTGACAGGAGCCTGATATAGCTGTCTCCTGAGAGGCTCTGCCAGAACCTGACAAAAACAGTGGTGGATGCTCACAGCCAACCATTGGACTGATCACGAGGTTCCTCAATGGAGGAGTTAGAGAAAGGGCCCCAGGAGCTGAAGGTGTTTGCAGCCCCATAGGAGGAACAATAATAAGAACCAACCAGTACCCCCCAGAGCTCCCAGGGACTAAACCACCAACCAAAGAGTGCACATGGAGGGACCCAAGGTTCCAGCTGCATGCATAGCAGAGGATGGCCATTTATGTCAGACATAAATGGGAGGAAAAGGCCTTAGTCCTGTGAATGCTAGATGCCTCAGTGTAGGGGAATGCCAGGACAGGGAAGCAGTAGTGGGTGGGTTCATGGGCAAGGGGAGGGGAGGTGGGATAGGGGATTTGGGGAGGGAAACCAGGAAAAAGGATAACATTTGAAATGTAAATAAAGAAAATATCTAATAAAAAATTCAAAAGAAATTACTCTAATGGAAAAAAATAACAGAAATAGTATCAGAATGAGCATAATAGTGTATAAAAAATTTTAAAAAGTGTTTTGTGTTAAGAATAGCAAATACAATTATAAATAATACTGCTCAATATTTGACAAATTCTTATTCTTTATAGCTTGGAATAATTTACTGATATTTAAAGATGTTTTTAATTCAACATGTGATAATCATAGAGTATACAGACACTTAACCTTTCTGCAATTTGGAAAAAGTATCAATAGAGTTTTGCATGAGCTAAAATCAACAAGAAGGGACTGGCCAAAAATGTGTTGACTGAGGGATTGTTTACATTAATACTACACAGCCACAGTTTTTCTTTTAATTGTATAGATATATTTTATTTTTCTCACCCATACTGTATTTATGGTGTGTATTTAAGACCTATAACATGGTGCATACAAATGTAATGAAATCCTTATTACAGTGAATTAAATAATTATATGCAACAGTATTAACTGTAGTTAATACTGGTATATTTGATCTTTTGACATGTTCTTTTTTGCACATATACAAACTTGAGGACATTGGTCTATATGTCCAACTTCAGCCCTTATTTTTTCCCAGTCTCTACTATCTATTCACCATTGCACTTTCTTTTTCAAATTTGGGACTATTTCATATTCTAATTTTAGCTATCAGACTGTAATTGCTTTCAGTGTCTGCCTTTTTTTTTTTTGGAATTAGAATAATGTAGTCTGAAGTTAGGTATGGTAGATCTCAACTTTGTTTTCAGCATAAGGGAGGCAAAGGCAGGCAGATCTCTGAAGTCAAGACCAGCCTTATCTACAAAGTGAGTTTCAGGACAGCCAAGGCTACACAGAGAAACCTTATCTTGAAAAACCAATAAATAAATATATAAATAATAGATATATTGATAGATGGATAGATAGATAGATGATAGATACAGATAATTTTCTCTGAATTCATTAGATTGTTTTACATGACAGAATTTTTAGAAAGGAGTTATATTCAGTTATATCTATTGTAGGTCAGTCTTGTTACCATTTATCTATCTGTAGACACTTACATAAAAACATTTCCTGTCTGTTATAGATAATAGGGATCTAACATATGGAAGCAAGGTATCTGAGGCAGGTGATAATTTCACTTCTATAGGAATGACTGCTGTGCCTTCTCCTCAGTCTGTTTTCCTTTTTAGTGCACCTTCCACATTTATTTCCATAGTGATAATACCCATCCCAATTTCTAGTGACAACACAGAATCTTCTCCCTTCCATTGCCCAGTTACCAAACCTTGTTATCTCTTGACGTTTTTAATAATAAAGACTCTGAAAGATGAGGTGGTGACTTGTGGTTTTGAGTTTTAGCTCTATAATAATTAATTTTGTTGGGCATTTTTAATCTATCTGTTGGTTATATGTCTTCTTGGAGAAATATTTATTTAGACCTTTTAATGTTTTTAAATTGGCTATTTGTGAGATATTTTTTATTGGTTTTGTTACTTATTTGGATGAATCTCCATATTTTGGCTATTCACCAAGTATATAATTGTATTGCTGTACTTAAGATCAAGAGCAATTTTTTTAAAAATGTATACACACACATATATAAATACGAGGATAACTTTTACCCACTCAACATGCTGTCTTTTCACTTGTTTCCTTTGTTATGCAGAAGAGTCTTACTCTCATGTGTTAATGGAATGAAACATGTATTTTCCTTTTCTTTTTCTTTTCTTTTCTTTTTCTTTTTTCTTTTTTTTTTTT
>NW_022196905.1:61717417-61732083 GCF_008632895.1 Mastomys coucha | reverse complement strand
TTTACAATCTAGTCATTATCTCCCTCCAGGTCTGCCCTCTAATAGTTCCTCATCCCAGTCCTCCTCCACTTTATCTCAAAGAGGAGGTTCCCCCATTTCCCATCTCCACCCTACCCCACCCCTCCAGGCCTCCCTACTCCCTGGGGTTTCAAGTCATCTTAAATGAAGTTACCATCCATGCTTAATATTTAAGTTCATATGACTTAAACCTCAATGCAAGTGTAAATTAAGAAAACAGATGTTACTCTAGTCACAAGAGTCTAGTATCTTCAATTCAGAAGACAAATCTTATATTTATGTTGGTGTTCTTTTGCTTTTATGTTCTAATTATCCTGAATTATAATCAATCCATGTATTCTGACACCTAACTGGTTTGTTCTCTCTGCTCTTTGTTAAATCAAACTTCTAAGTAGCAAGTAAAAATTATGCCAGTAGAATTCACTGACCAAGGTTGCTTTTGTTCAAGGTGACATGGATTTACACAAAGACTATCAAATTAAATGAGATTAAGTGCAATTCTATTGAAATAAAAGAAATGATATGTTTTTTTAGTTCTGGAAAAATATAGGAGACCCTTAGAAAAGATGTTATTCAGTGATATGAAGTCATTGGTGCTTAATAATTAAAATTGAGCTGCTAATCTCTCACAGATTGGACTATTTACTGTGATTACTACATTTGGAGGATGCCTCCCTAGTCTCTGAGAAAGACATTCTGTGTAAATTATAATGGGCTAAATGCTATGAGAAGCATTTTATCACATAATGGGCAGAGAAAGAAATTGTAGTTGTAATGTTAATAAAGTAAATGTGTTAGGAAAAAGGATAAGAATAGCTAGAGTTGGGAATAAACTGTCTAACATTTACTCAAATGAGATTGACTGTAATGTGGTCTCAGAAAAGAGCTTTCAAAGACCCAGTAATGAGTGAATGGTAAAATGTCCCATTTAAAGAGAGAGGACTCTACCCCAGTCACAGATCTGGGCAAATTTTACAGAGGCTTTCTCTGCTGTTAAGGCACTGTCTTCACTCACAGATAGTAGAATTGAACACACTGCCATTTACGAAGTACCTGTTCTCATCAGTTGTTGGAAGATAGTTTATACTTTCAAACCTTTTGCTCCAGCATGACTGCATTTAGAGTTAAAGCATTTGGTGACTGTATACATTCGAATGTGCTCATAAGAGCATGACCTAACCTAGAGATGAACCTAAACTATAGACGCAAGATCCTTACCAAAGGAGAGGCACCCAAGCTAGGCAAGCAAAGAAGAAAAAACAAAAGATTTTATGGGAGGCAAAGAAATAAGAAACCACATACAAGCCAGAAAGAGAACTTTTGGCAGATACTAAATCTTTTGGTAACTCAATCATAAACTTTATAATTTAAAAGAAATAGAAAAACAATTTCTGATGTCTAACATATCTATGATAATCTGTTATGGCAAAATAAGCAAAGGGATACTACCTGTCATTTACTTTCTGTGTTCATTTCATCTTTAAAAATTCCTTCTGTTTATGGTCTGGTGCCTATGACCCATTTCCAGTGTTCTCATTCTCCTTGTAGGCAGCTTCATTTGTTCAATGCCTCCTTATTGGAAAGTAATTAAAAATCCTCCTTGTTTGCAGATATAGTAGTTTGCCCAGGCACCATTGTTTTATATATTATTGTGAGTTTCATATTTATACACTCGTCATCTTTGCTAAGACCTGCCTGTTAAGTACATGTATTTGCTCCTAGATGCAGGCCATCATTTCACTGTCTGCTTTCAGCATGCTGTGCCTCGTCATCTTCCAGTGGGGACTTAGGAAACTTTGCCTTGGAGCCATGCAACATGAATACTAAAATGCATATGTGTTATCATTTAAATAGATAGCGTTTTTAAATTTTGATTTTCTTATACCCAAAACTCCTTTCCATTTTTACTTACATAGTTTGTTACATTCCGTATCTCCAGAGTTCTTTTTGAACAACCACTATGACAAATATTTCTGGGTAAATTCACACATATTTGTCTTAAGATTAAGGAAGTCATTCGCATTATTCCTTTGGGCTCTGTGTTTAATGTTTAAATAATCAACTAATTGAGAAATTAGGTTTCTCCTCCAACCAAATTAGGTAATCATCATTTAAAATGTTAAGGCCTTTTCTCTTTACATAAATGAATTTTAAGTAGGAAATTTAATTAAATAAAAATTTAAGTAAAACCACATTTGTAAGTTATGTATCAAGCACAATATGCTAAAAATGTACCTTCTAAACCCAGTTCAGATAGCTCCTTCCACAGATCATGGAATTTTAGCCAAATTCTACTGTGAAAAAAGCAAATATTTTTTTCAGTCCTGCTTCAATCAGTAACAGGATGCCCTTCTAAGTGAGAATTACACATTCTAGGTTTCACCTTCAATTAAAAGAATGTAAGGAAGCAGCCCTTCCTCCCAACCATCCCTGGCCAAGGGCAGCCTGCTTTTGGATTCCTCTATGCATCACTTTCCATTGCCCATTATCTCCCACAACAGCTGGTGACACATAGTCACTTTGCTCTAAGAAAGCTCTCTCTTCCCTGCTCCATCTGTTTCACTCCATTTACTTCAGAAATAAAACACTGCTCTAGCCGGTCTGCTTACAATATCTTATCTACAGCATAATTTAAATCCCTTCACTTGGAGAAGGCAAATTCTCCATTCAGAGAGAGTAGTTTTATTTTAAACACATGTTGACATAGAAGAGCTGAACAGATCCTACAGGAACATCATCATATAGGTTGTATAAAAAATATAGAAAGCCTATGTCAAAAGAATTTAAGGCTGATTGTTTAAGCATATGTAGACATAGTGTGTAGGGATTCTGGAGTTTATTTTAAACCTAAGTGCCCATTTAATTGCATTTCCACTGAAGATCAGAAAGCACTGTAAGTATTTATAAGAACCACCAGAACAGTGACCCCATGTCCTGTTGCAAGAGACATCAATGAATTTGGAAGCAACTGCTCATTCTGCTTCTCCACACATTTGTACCTGATTCAAAGGTCACAACCACACTAATAATAACAGTTTGCATTTATTTTCTCATTTTAAATTCTTCCTTCCTTTCTCTGTGTGTCTATGGGAAAGGGAGACAAAGAAGGAGTGAGAGGGGCTAATTGACTTTTCCTGAACCTAACAAAACTCACAACCTCTGGGACCCCTCTCCCCTCTAAAACCCTGCCCACCAACTCCCCAGAAAGCACCCACCAGTGGAGGTAAACTCTAACACATACCTTGTGGTCTATGTTCTGTTCTGTTAATCTGACTGCTTTCATGCTTCTGCTGGCATCAAAGACATCAGGAAAACCCTCCGCATCCTAAGCCCATGGACACCAAGTTCCTGGAAAGGACTACCAATAGCAATGAACTGCATCCTATACCTTGGGCACCATTTCCCACCCTACAACTCTGTCTGCATTGCTGGCAGCCTGTACTCACCAGTTATAAAATCAGGTAAGCCCCTGCTCTAAGCACTTGCCTCCATATTCTCCTAAAACACACCTATCAGCTATAAATTGCACCACACATTTTTCAGCTCACAACCCACCTTGCTTTCCTGTAGGTGCTTTAGCACCTGGTACCACAGGCAACACTGATACTATGGACTCCATAGGCCAGGGTAAAACCAAAACTCCAATGGTCAAGTAGGCCACAAAAAAAAAGAAACAGGGGAGACAGCCTACTGGACCTGAAGACTAACTAGTCACAAGAATTTCAGGCCTCTCAGGCCACTATACAGAGAGGAAACAGAAACTAGGAGTAATTATAAAACACAGAAGGCTAAGTAAAGACCAGGATAAAAACACAATCAACAACAGCCAGGCACCATTAGATACCAGATATCCTACTATAGCAAGTGCTGGATACCATAATATATCAGAAACATAAGAAAATGACTTAAAATCCAATATTATGAAGATGAGAGAGTCCTTTAGTGAGAAAATGAATAAATCCCTTAACAAAATACAAGATAATACAATCAAAGAAGAAATTAATAAAACTCTTTAGAACCTGAAAATGGAAGTACAAGGAATAAAGAAAAGATGAACTGAAGAAGGAATGTGGAGATGGAAAATCTAGGAAAGAGAACTGGAACTACAGATGCAATAGAATATGCAACACATAAGAATCTCTGGTATACCAGATATACTAGAAGACGTAAATACATTGATCAAAGAAGCTGTTCCATCTAAAGTTTCTGACACAAAACATCTAAGAAACATGGGACAGTATGAAAAGATCAAACCTAAGAATAATAGGAATAGAAGGGGAAGAATATTTCCAACACAAGTTCTAGAAAATATTCTCAACAAAAATCATAGAAAAAAATTTCCCCTAAAAATATGGTGCCTATAAACACAGACGAAATTTGCAGAACACCAAATAGCTTGGACCAGAAAAGAAAATACACCCACCATATAATAATCATAACACTGAATATATATAAAAAAAGAATGTTAAACTCTGCAAATGACAAAGGCCAAGAAATAAAGTCAGACCTACCAGAATTATACCCAACTTGTTAAGAGACTCTAAAAGCCAGAAGAGCCTGGGCAGATGTCTTGTCAACTCTAAGAGATAAGAGCTGCCAGCTCATACTTCTATACCAAGAAACAGTTTCAATCACTATAAATGGAGAAAGAAAGATAGTCCATGACAAAACCAAATTTAAACAAAACTTTTCCCCAAATATATATATATATATATATATATACATATATATATATATATATCTTCAGAAAATACTTAAAGGAAAATTATAACCCAAGAAATTTAACTCTACCCAAGAAAACACAGAAAATAAATAATCTACACCAGCAAAACTAAAAGAAGGGAAACACACACACATATACACAATTACCATTAACATCAAAAAACAGATACTAATATCTCTCAACATGAATGGATTCATTTCCCCAATGAATAAGTCACAGGCCAATAGAATGGATACAAAACAAATTCCACCAGTCTGTTGTATACAAGGAATATGCATCAGCACTAAATTTACACATTATCTCAGAAGAAATGGCTGAAAAAGATTTTCCAAGCAAACTGGTCCGACAAGCAAGCTGGAGTAGCCATTCTAATATCTAATAAAATAGACTTTCAACCAAAACTAATCAAAAGAGAAGGGGAAGGACACTTCATATTCATTCAATGAAAAATACACTATGATGATGTCTCAGTTCTGAAAATCTATGCGCTAAATGCAATAGCATCCAAATTCATAAAATAAACATTATTAAAAAATTGCCATCCCACAGTCAAAACTCTCATCCATAATTGTTCCTGTCTGAAAGAACTACAGGTATGGAAATGGAGAGGATCCTGAGGAAAGGAAAGTCCAGAGATAGGCCAGAAGTGGCACCCAGCTCAAGAGGAGGTCCCAAGGCCTGAAACTATTACTGAGGCTATGGAGAGCTCACAAAAAGGGACCTATTTTGAAAACCCAACAAGTAGCTGAAAGAGTCAGATGCAGATATTTGCATCCAACCAGTGGACAGAGGCTGCTGACCACTGTGGTTGAATTGGGGAAATGCTGAAAGGAGCTGAGGAGGAGGGTGACTCTGTAGGAAGACTAACAGTCTCAATTAATCTGGACCTCTGAGATCTGTCAAACATTGGACTACCAAACAGGCAGCATATACCAGCTGATATGAGGCCCCCAACACATATACAGTAGAGGACCATCGGGTCTGTGTTCTATCAAAGATAATGCACCTAACCCTCAGGAGACTGGTGGCCCTAGGGAGTTTAGAGTTCAGGTGGAGTTAGGAGTTGGGGGTGGAGTACAAGGGGGTGGGGAGGAGGTATGGGATATGGAACAGTCGGAGGGTGGATGAGGGGATAAAATCTGGAGTGTAAACAAATAAATTAATTTTAAAAAAGAAGAGAATGTAGAGTATAACTTTGAACACATTGAAACAGAAAACTCTGAACAGAACCTGAAAAGCTCAGGTACTAAGATCAATAATTAATAAGCAGAACCTCATGAATCTGAAAACTTCTGCAGGGCAAAGGACATCGTCAAAAGGACAAAACTCCTGCCTACAGAATGGGTAAAGATCTTCAGCAACCTAACATCTGACAGAGGGCAGATATCCAAAATATATAAAGAACTCAGGAAACTAGACATCAACAACCAAATAATGTAATTTTAAAATGTCGAATGCCAAGAAGTGCTTTCTGACAGGAGCCTGATATGGCTGTCTCCTGAGAGGCTCTGCCAGAGCTTGACAAATACAGAGGTGGTTGGCCTACTGCCAACCATGAAACTGAGCACGGGGTCCCCATAGGAAGAGTTAGAGAAAGAACTGAAGGAGCTGAAAGTGTTTGCAACAACATAGGAAGGCAACAATATTGTACTGGCTGATTTTGTGTGTCAACGTGACACAAGCTGGAGTTATCACAGAGAAGGGAGCTACAGTTGGGGAAGTGCCTCCATAAGACCCAGCTGTGGGGCATTTTCTCAACTAGTGATCAAGGGGGTAGGGCCCCTTGTGGGTGGTGCCATCCCTGGGCTGGAAGTCTTGGTTCTATAAGAGAGCAGGCTGAGCAAGCCAGGAAAAGCAAGCCAGTAAGGAACATCCCTCCATGGCCTTTGCATCAGCTCCTGCTTCCTGACCTGATTGAGTTCCAGTCCTGACTTCCTGTGGTGACCAACAGCATTGTGGAAGTAAGCTAAATAAACCCTTTCCTCCCCAACTTGCTTCTTGGTCATGATGTTTGTGCAGGAATAGAAACCCTGACTAAGACAAATATCAACCTACCAGAGCCCCCCAGAGCTCCTAGGGACTAAACCATCAATCAAAGAATACAGATGGAGAGACCTATGGCTCCAGCTGACAAAGTAGCAGAGGATAGCTTTGTAGGGCATCAGTGGGAGGAGAGGCCCTTGGTCTTGTGAAGGCTTGATGCCCCAGTGTAGGGCAATGGCAGGACAGGGAGGTAGGAGTGGGTGGATAGGTGGGAGAGCACCCTCACAGAAGCAGGGGAAAGGGGATGTGATAGGAGGTTTCCTGAGGGGAAAGCAGGAAAGGGGATAACATTTGAAATATAAATAAATAAAATATTCAGTAAAAATTGATACAAATCTAAACAGAATTTTTAAAAGATGAAATTCTAATGTCCTAGAAGCACTTAAAGAAATGTTCATAATTCTTACTCTCTAGGAAAAGGTGAATCAAAATGACCATGACATTCCATCTTACACTCATCAGAATGGCCAAGATCAAAATCTCAAGCAACAACCCATGATATTAAGAATATGGAACAAGGGAAACACTCCTCATTCCTAGTGGGAATTCAATTGTATACAACCACTTCAGAAATTAATTCAGTGATTTCCTAGAAATCTGATAGTACTTCTACCTGAAAACCCAGGTATACCACTCCTGGGTATATATCTAAAAGGTGCTCCACCATACCAAAAGGGTACTTGATCAACTCTGTTTATAGCAGTTTGTAGTAGCCCCAAACTAAAACCTATATGTCTCTCAATCAAATAACAGATAAAGAAAATGTGGTACATTTACACAATGGAAAATTACTCAGCTATTAAAACAAATGACACCATGAAATTTTCAAGCAAATAGAAGGAACTAGAGAAGATCATCCTAAAGAAGGAAAGCCAGATCTGGAAAGACAATTATGGTATGTACTTAATTATAAGTGGCCATTAGCCATAAAGTAGAGGATAACCATGCTACAATTCATAGACCCAAAGAAGCTAAGTCACAAAGAAGGCCAAGGGGATGATACTTGAATCTCACTGAGAAGAGAAATAGAATAGACATTGAGGGTGGATGGAAGGAAGGAACAGGGTTGAGAAGGAGAGAAGGATAAATCAAGTGGAGGGATAAAGAAGGGACAGAGAACTGTGAGAGACAACTGGATTTGGGAGACATCTCTGGCATGAGCTAGAAACCTCGTAAAATTGGAACTCCCAGGAATTTATTACGGTGACTCTAGCTAAGACTCCTAGCAATTAGGGACATGGAGTCTGAAATGTCTATCTTCTGTAACCAGGTAAGAATTCTAATGGAGGAAACAAACCAGCCACAAAACCATAAACCCACAATTTCTACTGCTAACAAGATGTGTATGGGTAAATATAGAGCAGAAATTGAGGAAAAAGCCAACCAAGGACTGACCCCACCTTAAGACCCATGGTGAGAGGGAGCCCACCTTTTGACACTATTAATGACGTTCTGCTATACTTCCAGAAAGGTGCCTAGCATAAATATCATCTGCGAGGCTTTACCCAGCAAGTGATGGAAACAGATTCAGAGACCCACAGCCAAATAGTAGGTAGAGCTTGAGAATTCTTTGGACAAGGGGGATGAAGGATTAAAGGAACCAGAGAGGTCAAGAACAACACAATAAAACATACAACATAAACTAATCTGGGCCCAACAGCATCCACAGAGATTGAATCCCTAAATAGAAATCATAGGAGGGGTAGACCTAGGCCCTCCGAACATACATAACAATTGTGCAGCTAAGTTTTTTTGTGGGACTCTTAATAGCAGAAGCAGGAGATGTACCTGAATCTGTTACCCACCTTTAGATCCCTTTTTCCTAACGGGCTGCATTCCTTAGCCATGATAGGAAAAAAATGTGCAACTTGATATGCCAAGGTCAATTGATATCGAAGGAAGGTCTCTCTTTTTCTGAGGCTTTTCTGATTAGAAAGAAAGGGCTGGAAAATAATGAGGAGGTGAGGTGAGAAAGAGGGATTGAGAACTGAGGAAGGAAAGGAAACTATGATTGATATGTAAGGTAAACAAAAATAATTAATAAAAAATCACACTCTAGAGACATACATACATAGATGATATAACATTGATACATAGTAAAGAGCTCAGTGATAGATAGATAGATAGATAGATAGATAGATAGATAGATAGACAGACAGACAGATGATAGATAGTAGGTAAATAAATAGATTGACAGATACATAGATAGATACTTAAAAACAATATCTAGGCCCAACTTCTTCACCTGAAATAGTAAATGTATTTTATCATGGAGTTTAAATATTAAGTAATGTATTTAATTGCAAGAATTGGAACTATATCCATGGCATTATAGAATATCAAATATAAGAGAATATAATATTTGCACAAATAATGAGACATTCTTTTTCTTCAATTATGATTATTTTTACATGTTTTTAAGAAAAGAAGGATTTTATTAGTCTTTCTTTTGAATTATTGTCTTTGGTTTAATTTAAAGAGATAAAAAACTAATAACATATTCCCAAGGCTCATGTTTTAAGAACTGAGCTTTCTTTCCAAACCCATTGCTTGAATAAAGCTATTCAACACAGTAAAAAACTATTATATATATTGAAATATATAAAACATAAAATGTGTATTATAGCCCACTGCCTTTTACTTCTAACTTAGATAGGAGTTTTATTTCTAAACAGTGTCTCCAAATGAAAACTTCATTATACTCTTTACTAAATATGGTTTATTTTTAGATTGATAAAGTTGAATTTTATGTTAGCCTTCTTTTCATCTAAGTTTAGACATCACTGTTTTGTCATAAATCAGTGAACCCCATGACTAAGCTATACCTTAAAATTTTGTTTATATATTTTCCATTTCTAAGCAGAAAGGGCATTACTGATAGACCATTATGTACACCAATATCCTTTCCTTTTCTTATTGCAAAAAAATATCAACATGGGGAACTGATTTAAGTATCAAAGTTAATTGCAAAATGTAAGCAATGAGCAGTACTTGAAAACACAGGCAGCCTATTTATTCATCCTTAACTCTCATACTATAATAATTGATTATATATATGCAAGACAGCCACTTAAGCAAAACATTCACCTTTTTGCTATTTCTTAATTGACATTCAATTTCTAAGATTTCTAAGCAGTTTATTAAAATAAGAAACCTTAAATTTCAGACTACTTCTGACCACATCTTTCAAGGTGCATCATCATATTTTCAATGTTCTACTTCAGTGACATTGCATGCTTATTGGTCAGGACAGGTTAAGTTTTCTACCTGCTTTGATAAGAAGTTTCTTAATTTTATCATCTATGAAAATAGGTAAGTAATACTAAGGTCTTTTGAACGAGTTATGTGGAATCCCATAGCTCTGTAAACTTCCAGAAATACATAAACAGACATGTATAAAACATTTTGATGGCACTACACCACAACAAGGTGCATAATACCACACAGCTAAACAAAACATACTAGCAAGTAAAACTTCAGCAACAGGAATGGGTTGTGTATTGTTAGTAGGTCTGATACACCCCAAGTGTTCATAGCTATATATAGCTAATTCCTTTAACTACCCTCCAGAACTTGACAGTAAAACACCATGAACAAGAATCAAAACACGGAAAACCCACCTAGATGCTTGGTCCCTTTCAGATAGGTTCATAGAGGTAGAAGGTGCTATGTATGCTACTAAAGGAAAACGTTCATCACCATTCTTATCCATTTGTAAATCCAGTGAGCTACAGTAATATCCGGCATGACAAAGCATGGCAACTGGTGCAATACCAACATGAACATTGTTGGGGTAGTCAATTGCTTTCTGGTTGTGTTTAAAACTTGTTCGATGAGATGGAACCAATCTCTAGACTGTTATCAGAGCCAAGAATATGTTGCTAGCTGGATCACAGGCACCAAAAGAGAAACCACTACTCTTTTATTTACTTTTTTACTTTATTTTTCTAAATTAACAATTTCACAAAGTTAAAGAGATTAAAGTTGGGAGAGATTTGTATAATACTGGAGTTAGATAAGAAAGACATCTCTGATAGAATAAAAAGTCATGTTTCACAAAGTACAGAACATATTTTAGAGAATTATTGCAATAAATCACAATTTTAGTTTCTGTGCTCAGGGGAGGTATATTGTCAAGGTAGTATTTGTGTAAGATCTTTGTTGTTCTTTGAAGGAAAATGTCACCCAAAGGCTCATATATGAGCACACAGTCACCACTTAGTAGGGCATGTTGGGGAGGTTTAGAGAAAGTGGCCTTACTGGAGGAAGTTTGTCACTGAGACTGATTTTCAGACTTACGACCTTCCACAACTTCTAACTGGCTCTCCCTGAGTACTGCTTGCATTTGAAGATGAGAGATTCCTTCTTCTTGCTCCCCAACCAAGCCTGCTGTTTATGCTGTTTCCCCATCCTAATGACATTTGATTCCTCTAGCTCTGGGAGCAAACATAAGTTCTTCTATGGGTTGCCATAATTATGATCGTTTATCACAGCAATAGGAAAATAACTAATATAACCCAGGTTTGGTGGTACATGCTTGTGATCCCAGCACTTGTGGACTCATGGAAGAAGAATCAGGAATTCAATGATACCAATGTCCACATACCAAGTTCTAGGCAATCTTACTTGAAACTTTATTTCAAAAAGAATGTAAGAAAAAAGAAAGAAATTGAAGTAATTATAAATTATAACTTATGGAGGTCACTTTATCTTGAGCCATTTTCCATAGCACTTCTCAACTTCATAGATAGATCCGTATAGATGTATATGTGTGTGAGTGTATGTATATATATATATATATATACATATATATATACATATATATGTGTATGTGTGTATATACATATATATATATGTATGTGTGTATGTATGGGTACGTATATATATACATATACATCATACTATGATAAAATGTCTTCTTCTCTTTACTTGATTACCAATTTAAAGATAATGTCCATAACATGGTGGTTTCTGAATGAATATTTCATAATATTATGTAATACATAGAATTAGATATCAGTCATACTAGAAAAACTGTTCATTTACACAAACGTAGGGTATAGAAGACAGCACATTGCATAAAGAAATTGCTACCAGACTTAATAGTCTGAGTTCGATCCCTGGGATCAACATCATGGGAGGAGAGATGGTTCAAACCGTGACACACAATTTCCTTACACATATGCATCACATCCATAAATGAAGACAGGCTTATCTGAATTAATAAATATAAACATGCACATTTTATAAAATTTAAAATTCTAGGCAATACTTATGAAATAAAATCTTGCTGTGTCGTTTCCTGATTCTAATTCAAACATTGTTAGGTCCACACGTTCATATCTTATAGGTTAACACCAGTGTGGGAAGCCTGAAACAGCAGCAACTGGATCAACATATACAACTTTGCTGCCTGCTGGTTCAGGATAGAAACAAAAGAGAAACCTCAAGGAGAACAACAAGGATTATAGAGATATCTTTGCATATAACTCACTTTACAAATGAAGGTTTGGGTTGTGGTTATCCCCCTAACTATCAGAGATCTAAACATTTACTTTTCTTCTTTTTTTAATCTTTTATTTATTTATTTATTTATTTATTTATTTATTTATTTATTTATTTTTACACTCCAGATTTTATTTCCCTGAACATTAACTTTTCTAACTTGGATAAAATCTGTGCTGTGAACAGTTTCAAGACAGCATGCCAGAGTTCCATTCAGATCTGCTCAGGCATGAGGCAGAAACAGCCTCCCTACTTCTGGGCTATTACAAGCTGTTGTTTATTGGTGATATGTGTTTTCTAAACTTCATAAAACAACTATAAGTTGGGTCTTATCTCCATTGTGTTCTTGAGAAAACAAGAAGAAAGGTAAAATAACTTGTCTAAAGCTCACATAGTATATGGTAAAAGAACATTTGAAGTTGGATCTGCCAAGATTCAAAGAAAGACTTCTAATAGGTTTTTTTTTGTATTGAATTTTCACCTGCAAAAAGATGAACATATAAAATGTGTTGTACTGCAATGCTTCCTCTTCCAACTTGTCCTCCTTCTCTTTTTCTCCTCCTTCTTCATTTTTTATTCTAAAAGTAGTATAAGTACATTTAAAGTAGAACAAACATCATGGCTACTAACTTGGAGTTTTTCAAGGATTTGTGAATGACTTAACATTTTTATCCCAAACTTAAAGAAGTTCTAATGTTTAAGCCAAACAAGCTTTGTGACTAAAATTGGAATATATCAATTGAGTTGTTGGTCAAAGCAGCCACATGGAAAGCTGCAAACACAGTCTTGGCTGTTGCCAAGACTATATAGATGGTTCTCTTCAAATTGACAGAAAGATGGCATTGCTGAAGACCAAATTTGCACAACTCATTAAACATGGAAAAGTCAAGCTTGTACCTTCATAGAGCCTTTCCACCTGCGTGCTAGTATGCTTTGGTATAGAAAGGTACTCTACATGCTACTAAAAAGGAAATATAGACACCAACCCACGCACAAATACTTTGATGTACAATGATGTCCTGCCTGCAAGATATGCTAGGGCAATAGTGACACAAAACATCTAGGAGCAACCAACCAATAACTAGTGTGCAAACTAGTGAGTCTCTGATTCTTGTGCCTTTCCTTGATCCCCTTTCCTTCTATTGTTTAGTCTTATCCAAATTTGGTGTGATGGTTTTTGTTTTATTTTATTATAACTTCTTTTGTTAGATTTTAAAAAAAAAAGAAGGCATTAGTGAAAACCTTAACTTGGGTAAAGATTACCAACTGAGCTAAGTAATTTGAATACTACTGAGCGAAAACCCATACACAGCACTGCTTGGATGACCAACAACCAGAGACTAGATAGCTCAGGGACCTAGGACAAAAACCAAGTAATACTTCTCTAAAACAGAAGAAAAAAATAATGCAGCGATAAAATGACTGCTAATGACATTCTGCTATACTTACGGATCAGTGCCTTGCTTAGTCACCATCAGAGAAACTTCTTCCCCTTCTGTCAAAATCTTCTAGCTTTTAGAGTCTCTAGTGAGAAGTCTGGTGCGATTCTGGTAGGTCTGCCTTTATATGTTACTTGGCCTTTTCCCCTTACCCTTTTTAATATTCTTTATTTGCTCTGTGCATTTAGTATTTTAATTATTATGTGACAGGAAAATTTTCTTTTCTGGTCCAATCTATTTGGTGTTCTGTAGGCTTCTTATATGTTTATGGCCATCTCTTTCTTTAGGTTAGAGAAGTTTTCTTCTATAATTTTGTTGAAGATGTTTTCAGGCCCTTTGAATTGGGAATCTTCACTCTCTTCTATTCCTATTATTCTTAGATTTGACCTTTTCATTATGTCCTGAATTTCCTGAACATAATGGGTTAGGAGCTTTTTACATTTTGCATTTTCTTTGACCATTGTGTCAGTATCTTCTATAGTATCTTCTATGCCTGAGATTATCTCTTCTATCTCTTGTATTCTGATGGTGATGCTTGCATCTGTAAATCCTGATCTCTTTCCTAAGGTTTCCCTCTCCAGGGTTGCCTCCATTTGTAATTTATATATTGTTTCTATTTCCATTTTTTAGGGCTTGGATGGTTTTGTTCAGTTCCTTCACCAGCTTGACTGTGTTTTCCTCCATTTATTAAAGGGATTTATTTGTTTCCTCCTTAAGGGCTTCTACCTGTTTACCTGTGTTCTGTATTTCTTTAAAGGAGTTATTTCTGTCCTCCTTAAAGGCCTCTATCATCTTCATGAGACTGGATTTTAGGTATGAATCTTGCTTTTAGGCTTTTTTTTCTCCCAAACACACTCCATAGGTTTTTATGTGTGGATTTATTTGGTTAGAGTTTGGTGAGGTTTTGTGGTTTTCTTTTTTCTTTTTTTTTTTTAATA
>NW_022196905.1:61715745-61716797 GCF_008632895.1 Mastomys coucha | reverse complement strand
CATGTTGCAGTATTTTTTGGGTATATGCCCAGGAGTGGTATAGCCGGGTCCTCTGGTAGTACTATGTGGTTTTCTTTAATGTGTAGGCATACATATTTTGAAACCAATTTTTAACAAGGTTTCAACTCTCTTCTAGCCCACCATCCAGCAGAGGTAGTGGAAAAAAGTTATTAGTATATGAGGAAAGTAGACCTGTTCAGTTCTTTTGGGGTGAGCTAGATCTTCTTTATCAGCAGTTCAGTCCTGTAACAAACACCAAATGCAACTCAGCAGCCGCAGACCAGTCCTCGAGGCTGGCAGACACCATATATGAATTGGCATCTACAGTCCAGCCCATTCAGTCAGCAGACACCAGGCAGTTGTAGTTTGATCCTGAAGAAACTGCCAGGCTTGCCAACCAGCCTGCAGTGATGCCAATGAAGTGGCAAGGTGCTTCACAAGCCGTTCTTCGGTGAGTTTCTCTCAATGGCGGTGTACCTCAAATGGAGCTCAACAAGGCTAAGTAAGTCAAGCCAATACATGTATGTTGTTAGACAAGAATAGTGAGGCAGAACAAACTAAATCAATACCCATTGCTCCATCTCCTACTCTTTGTGAGTCATATGTATATTCCTTTATCACAGGTCCTTTCACGTGTTTGCTATATCAAAAGGTCCTTCCACCTGTGTCTGTTCCAGCAAAACATCCTTTCACCTGTGTCTGCTTCAGGAAAACATTCTTTCATGTATGTGCTTTAGCAAGACATCCTGTGTTCTCCAGCAAAATATCAATTGACATAACTAACTTTTGAAAGAAACTAGAAATTTCTACTTCATTTGTGTGCTGTTTTATTTTGTTTTCTTTGTTTTGGGGTGTTTTTTTGTTGTTGTTGTTCTATTGTTTGTTTTTTGAGATAGAGTTTAAAGTTGGGTGAATAGGAGGGGAGAGGATCTGGAAAGACTTGAGAGGGAAAAAATGATTGCGAGTTTAAGGACTGCCTAAGATTATGTAGCTTTCTCAAGACAACCTGAGAAATAAGACTCTTTGTTGTTGTTGTTGTTGTTGTTGTTGTT